>NW_022684135.1:564224-580500 GCF_011630105.1 Anneissia japonica | reverse complement strand
ATTGTATACTGTGTTTTAAAAGAGGACATTATAACGTCTCTTGTTTTATGGCATCAAACATCAACCCTTAAGGATATCTCAGCTCAATTCCTCAAAATGTGCAGAGTTTATAATAATAATAATAATTCATATTAATAATTCATATTATCTGATAGAATTGTGTGCTAGAGATCAAAGGAAATTGCATACAAGGCTTTAGTCCGACCAAGACTTGAGTATGCAGGCGAATCAAAAAATTACAAAGACGAGCAGCAAAATGAGTGTCTTGAACATTCAGAACATCAAGCGTGCATGACATGTTGCACTCACTGTGCTGGTCAACTCTTGAATCTCGATCGCTCATCCAGAGGTTGAAGTTGTTTTAAAAGTTTTACCATGGACAGGCAAATATCAATACAGTTTTTGCCCCAACAATGCGTCGTCTTACAAAATCCACAAGGGGCATGCACCATCTACGCTATGAGGAACAGCATCACAGAACCAACTATAGGATGATGTTTTTTACCCTTGTACTACCCTGGAATGGAACAGACTACCTGGCAAACATCGTTAGTGCGCTCTCTCTGGCTGACTTTAAATCTTTCATTGCTGTGTCATAGATTCATGATGTGACTGAAAATATATATCGATAAACAGATAAAATTATTTAAAAAAACATACATAAAATTTAAAATAGAGAAATACAAAAAGAGATGTTTGAATGTTAGACAGAAAAAAATAAACTGGAATGTTCAAGTGGATGAAAACAAATTTTAAGGTACACGTCAGGCAGCCTGCCACAGCCACACACACACACACACACAAATCTGCAGAATCTTTAGCATGTTGAAGGCGGCAGCTAACAAGAAGAAGAAGTAAATTGATTTAGGCTATGTTCTCATACGGCAGCTAACGGTTAGCAGGATCCGGATCCTGCTAACCGTGAGAAAATCCCGATCCGGATACCAACAATATGATGGTCGAATCACTGGCCAATAAGAAACTGGAAATTGTAAACGCGTACGTGTGATTGGTTGATGAGAGAAACGCTCTCAACTTTCTAACCGATAGCGCTTGCTAACCGTTAGCAAATCCGGACACCGCTAACGGTTAGCGCTAACCGATCGGGCGTTCTCACGCAGGTGCTAACGGTTAGCGCTAACTGTTAGCTCCCGATCCGGATACTAGGGCTCTCGTGAGAACCAGGCTCTATTAAAGTAAAAAATTAGATTACGAGTTATTGTAATCAGTTACCACTCGACTTCTATGACAATAAACAATGCGATTGGTGCGTCTAGTTAGATATAAACAAATGGGATCGCATTGTGTTCATTTAAAATACGATCCTAATTTCTAAAAATGCAGAATGTGAATTTTCATTTAAAATTGCTCAAATTTATCCATGACATTATCTGGTAAATTGTCTAGTAAAGGCAAAGAGTAATTATTTTAAAACTCTACGACAGATCTGACAATTATAGAATTGTGATTGGCGCCCTCTAATTAGATATGAATCGTATACTCTATTCCCATGATTGCACAGTGTATATTTAAAATACGGTCATTAATATCTAAAAATCAAAATGTGATTCTTGTTGAGAATTCTTAAGAAAACTATCTATGTTATTACATTAAATTTAGCAAATTTATGGGGGATTACACTTTTAAATTCTTGATAAATATCTTTAAACAAATTTTTTTATATATTTTTTTCTAAGATACAAAAATAGTGTTTGATGAAATACAAATACAGATTTTTGAATATTTAAAAACTGGGGGAAAGGAAGCGTAGCCACACTTTCCCTCCCCTTCCTAGTTATTATGTATTCAAAATTTGTATCTTCTTAACCGTTCCTGAGTTTTTCATCAAATTCTTTCCCTCAGGAGGCACAGCTTTAAAATGAATTTGGCCTAGTTGATGCTGATTTCCAGTGAAAAAATGGGAATAAGGACAATTAATTGCAAACAATGTTGTGTTGCCCAGACAGAATCAAAATGGCAAATCAGAATCGATCAAGACATCTTAAGAGGCAAATTCTATGATGCATGACTGCTGTAACCATTACCATCTAAGAAATATTGCCTGGTGGATGGGTAACCCCTAGGACGGTTAAAATCCGATAGTTCATGTACCAAAATAGAGGCTGATAGAAAGCAAACATTCCTAAAAACAATTGTATTTTTTAAAATACATATTATATGAAATGCTAATTATTCTAAATGATGCAGATTGCACAAATGTATTTGTAATTAATAAATAATTAATTTAAAACAATTTAACAACAAAAATGATACAATTAAACATACAATAAACGAATTAAGAATTCTGTAAAATTTATACCTAGAACTTTGAAGATGCGCTATCTGTCATTGGGTAAAAAAATAATATCCTCCCTCTATCTCTTTGTATAGACAGTTATTTTTGCTGGTAATCAATTTAAGGATTTGTGTAGAAATTTGTAAATCTGTGAAAAATTGTTTTCAATTTGTTGGTTGGAAGTTAATAACTAAATTGATCCTTTTAAATGAGCTATTTTAGACTGCTTTTTTATTGTACAGTATTTTTTTCAGATTTAATAAGAAGTTTATAATAATATTTAGATTGATTAGTTTGTTGATTATTGAAAATATATTGTTTTGTTATTGAAAATCGAAAATCGGCATGCTGTATCGGCACTAAAACATAGGCCTACTGACTGCGAGTAACTAAATTAAAATTTCATTTGGATTTTGTCATAATATATATAATAATGGCAATTGGACTCAGTTACAATTCTTGGCATTATTTGATACATAGTACAAGCCCCCATGTTTCAGTAACTGTTATATTTTCCATGTGAAAAGCGGCACGCTATGTTTAACGATGTTTCGAATGCTAACTTTTTGTTTTGCTTTGCTAAACATTAACTGTATTGTAAACGTTTATGCTGTTGAATTCAGAGAAGAACCAAAGAGTGCTGTAGTAACTGCTGGTGAAGACAAACCTTTTATTTGTACTGTTAGTGATATGCGCGACGAACATCAATTTGCCTGGTACAAAGGGAACACACAGTTGACACATGGAGAAAATGTTATTACATCACTGTTAAGTGAACGGTTATTTGTTACACAACTAGAAACATATTCAGGGACTATGTCGATTTTGACGATCAATGATGTGATATCAAGTGACAGTGGTTCTTATACTTGCGCTATTTTGAACTCCGGTGGAAGGTCTCTCCGTCGTTCAGAAGCAGCACAACTAATTGTTCATTCATTGCCTGGATCACAATACCCTTTATGTTCTGTTTCTAAGACCATCGCTGTTGTCGGTTCAAACACCACATTAACTTGCAAATCAGAAAGTGTTCAGCCCCCAGTGGATTTATTCTGGACAGAAAACAACAAAATTATCAGAGATGGAATAAATACTCTGGAAACAGTGAATGGAGTTATAAACGAATTTACACTACTCCTGACTAAAGAAAATCATGGTATGAAATTCATATGTAAACAAATATCAGATTTCATGCCTAGTAACCACTCTTCCTGTTCTGTAGGACCTTTAAATGTCCGTTACAGACCCTATGTAAAAATTCAACACACAAGCCCCGTGCTGCCAGCTATTGAAACTGTCATATTTTGTCAAACATTTGCAAATCCACCAGTTGACAGTTACAAGTGGACGTTCTACCCCCAAATCGAAGGTAGCGAATACATGGTGGATATCACAGGGCAAGTATTAACAATTTTGAAACCAACCTTACAACAGAGTGGGACAAATGTAACGTGTACTGCTAGAAATCAAGTCGGAAAATCTTCGTCATCTATACAATTACTAGTAGCACTTAGTGATGTAAACCAAGGTGAACATACAACTGGAAAATCTATTCACAAGACAAAGTCTGAAAATGAAGGGAAAATTCATTTATCGTTAGATGTTGTCATCATTATCGTTGCTGGTGTTGTTATTATCGTTATACTTGTTGTTCTGGTTCCCGTCTATCATTATTGTTTGTGTCGTAAAATAACACTACGACAGTTAATTATTCAGGAAATATAGTAACTCAACCTGAAGTGTATTATGAGGCTAAAGAAGGAGTTATTTTAAGACACACGATACAAGATCGTTCATTGCCTCGTGTACCTACTACAGAAATATATGGTCATTGGAGACATTCAACAGCTTCACAAGCTCCAAATGATCTTGAGAAACATAGTTATACTTATATTGATACCGAGAATGATTGAAAAAAAAATCATAGTGTGTTAAAAATTATATGTTTCCAAATAGGTACAGTACTCGCGCGAATAAGCTCCTAGGCGCTTAAAATATTTTTGGCTGTTTTTGAAGGGAGCTCATTCAAAAACAGAGTGGAAATTGAGGGGCGCTTATGGAAATAGATGAAAATAAGAAGCACCTTTTTTTAATCGAAGATAAACAAATGGTTTTGGTGAAGAAAAGGTAATCGTAGAGAGAGCATTGCTCATGACAAGAATGTTAGGGTGTCTTTACACAACAGCAGATGAAATTAGTGGTGGTATTGGTGGTGGTGGTAAGCGTGATGGCCATTTACCAATTCAGATTAGCAGGATCATTCCAGGGTTTCTTGCTTAGATACGAGAGTGATGAGGTCAGTTTATTTTTGTTGACTGAAAATTTCGATATTAAATACTGTACTTCTAAACCCAAAAAGGGTAGAAATAAACAAGAACGGGATTCTAAAGATGCATCAAAACTGGAAACCATATTAAACTTAATGGAGACTTATAGACCAACAGATGGATAGATGGACTGACCGACCGACAATGATAAGATAGATGCAAATAGTTGATGCAGAAAATTAAGTTAGTGATGTACTGTACTGTATGATTAAACGCTTTTAGGAATCTGGGGCACTTATTCAAACGGGCGCTTACGGCAATTTTCACGTTTTTACGCTTATTCAAACGCTTATTCGCTCGAGTACGGTATATACTTTTCTGATCATTATAAGACACATAAATCGCAAATGAATTAGTGGAATAGTAATGAAAACGATTGATCAGCATATTCTGGTGTATTTTTTTTTTATCAGATCATAAAACATTGCACGCCATTTAGAGAAGAAATACCCAATTGGTTAAGGTGTCTAAATAGAAAGCTGAAGATTCCGAACTTATTACAAATATTAGTTATCACTAACCTATTACAATATTATTATATTAAACCGTTACTCATCGACTGCTATGACAATTATGCATTATGATCGGTGTCCTCTAGTTAAATATGAACGGGCTGTATTGTGTTTAAATAAAGTATGATCAGCAATCTCCAAAAAAAAATGTGATTTCTCATTGAATAATGTTCGAATTTGTCTGGTAAATTGCTCAGTAAAGCAAACGCCCCTTCAATACTAGTAATTTTGAAAACCTACGACAGATTTAACAATTATAGAATTATGATTGGCCCCCCTCTAGTTAGATTTGAATGGTATACTGTATTCCAAGTATTTAATCTATAAAAATCGAAATGTGATTTCTTAAGAATGCTCAGGAAGACTATCCATGTTATTATGTAATTGATATTATTTAGCAATTTATGATGGATTTAATTTTGTAGTTCCGACTAATATCATTAAAAGCATTAAAGAATGGCTCCGGATGAAAACAATTTTTTATATGTTGTACAACTGTTTTTTCTAAGACACAAAATAGTGTTTATTTAACAAATACCGATTTACTAATATTTAAAAACTGGGGATAAAGAAGCATAACCACACTTTTCCACCTTTTCTCCCAGTTTTTATATTATATTAAAAAATCCGCATCCTTATTCATTAAATTTTGTAAAGTTAATGTGGATTATTTATTCAATTGCAATGTTTAATTACTCTATTTACCTATCATAAATCTATTATTCAAAGTTACAATGCAATCTTTTGAGGTATTTTCCGATTTTTACAGAAAATGTATTTTTAATAGATTTATGATAGGTAGATACAGTAATTAAACATTGGAATTGAATAATAAATAAACCTACTAGCTTTTAACTGCGTATTTTCATTATATTTATTTAGAATTTAATATAGAATTTCCCTTGGTCAAAATGACAACTTTCTAGAATTCTAAATTCTACAAGAAAGTGAATATCATAAATATTCTCGTATCTGCACCAAAACTATTTAATTTCTGCAGTTACTGACTACGAGTAACTAAATTAAAATTTCATTTGGATTTTTTCATAATATATACAATAATGACAATTGGACTGAGCTACATTTCTTGGTATTATTTGATACATTATGCACTTCATGTTTTATTAACTGTTGTATTTTCGATTTAAAAAACGGCACGCTATGTTTTACCATGTTTCGAATGTTAACTTTGTGTTTTGATTTGCTAACCATTAACATTATTGTAAACATTTATGCTGTTGAATTCAGAGAAGAACCAAAGAGTGCCGTGGTAAATGCAGGAGAAGACGAACCTTTTATTTGTACTGTTAGTGGTATGCTCGACCAGCATCAATTTGCCTGGTATAAAGAAAACACACAATTAACACAGAGAGAATATATTATTACGTCTACGCTTGGAAGTGAACGGTTATTGGTTACGCAACTTGAAACATCTTTAGGAAACACATCGATTTTGACAGTCAACGACGTTGTATCCAGCGACAGTGGTGCTTATACCTGCGCTATTTTGAACCCCAGTGGAAGGTATCTCCGTTCAGAACCAGCGCAACTAGTTGTTCGTTCATTGCCTGGATCACAATATCCTTTATGTTCTGTTTCTAAGACCATCGCTGTAGTCGGTTCAGAGATCACGTTAACTTGTAAATCTGAAAATGTTCAGCCCCCAGTAGATTTATCCTGGACAGAAAACAACAAAATTATTAGAGATGGAACAAGTACCCTGAAAACAGTGGATCAAGTAATGAACAAATTTACATTGCTTCTAACTAAAGAAAATCATGGTATGACATTCATATGTAAACAGGTGTCAGACCTCATGCCTAGTAACCGCTCTTATTGTTCTGTAGGACCACTAAATGTCCGCTACAGACCCTATGTAAAGATTCAACATACAAGCCCCGTGCTGCCAGCTATTGAAACTGTCATATTTTGTCAAACGTTTGCAAATCCACCAGTCGACAGTTACAAATGGACGTTCTACCCCCAAATTAATGGTAGCGAATACACGGTGGATATCACAGGGCAAGTATTAACAATTTTGAAACCAACCCTACAACAGAGTGGGACAAATGTAACGTGTACTGCTGGAAATCAAGTCGGAAAATCCTCGTCATCAATACAATTACTAGTAGCACTTAGTGATGTAAACCAAGGTGAACATACAACTGGAAAATCCATTCACAAAACAAAGTCTGAAAATGAAGGAAAAATTCATTTATCATTAGATGTTGTCATCATTATCGTTGCTGGTATTGTTATTATCGTTGTACTTGTTATTCTAGTTCCCGTCTACCATTATTGTTTGTGCCGTAATAATGACACTACGACAGTTAATTATTCAGGAAGTATAGTAGCTCACCCTGAAGTGTATTATGAGGCTAAAGAAGGAGTTATTTTAAGACACACGATACAAAATCGTTCATTGCCCCGTGTACCTACTACAGAAGTGTATGGTCATTGGAGACATTCTACAGCTTCACAAGTTCCCAATGATCTGGAATCACATAGTTATACTTATATTGATACCGAGAATGATTGAAAAATGTCATAGTGTCTTTAAAATAATATATTTCCAAATTGGTATATATTTTGCTAATTATAAATCTAAAATGAATTAGTGAAATAGTGAAATAGTAATGAAAACGATTAATCAGCATACTCTGGTGTATTTTTATCAGTCAGATCACTAAACATTGGCATGTTATATAGAGAAGGAAAACAATCGTTTACCATAAGTACTTCAAATTTGATTAAACTAGTTAATTACAATAAATAATAGTTTTGGTTTTTGATTAGATGAATGGTTTGTTAAACTTACGTTCTACTTTGTATTGAATGGTTTATCTTGTTGGATTGGCTAACGTATTTTTCCATACTCCACAATCCCTCCAATAGCCCAGTTAGTTAAAGTGTCAGAATAGAAAGCTGAAGATTCCAAACTTATAAATATTCGTTATCACTGCTACGATTTTAATATCTAGGCCTGTCATTGCTTATATTTGTTGTCTTTACACTCAATAAACGCATGCGGGTATCTCGTTTCAGACAAGGTGGGTTCCCGAAAATGTTCCTGTTTATAGAACCCTTTATTTAACCAGAGGATGTTAATATAATGAATTTGTTCTATCTACTTTTTTTATTTCATGTTATTTCTATAAGAAAATAAATTGAACCAGGAAACTGTTCTCTGGTTCAACGCTATAAACTATTACATTATGAGTGGAGACACTTGTTTTAAATTGGCCAAGAATAGAATTGATACTAATAGATTGGACGACAACTACCAAGCTATTCTATCCTCATAAACATAATGAAATATATGTATGGGGTGCCAATTGCAAACCATTGTTAAACATTTTTCTAACTTACATTATGTTATTGGCCTACTTACACAATTAAAAAAATAGATGTTACATAATAAGCAATTAGAATAGTTGCGTAACATACACTATGTGGAAATTATTATACCAAGCCTGGAATAGAACATCAGACGTGATAATTGAAGCGACAACAGTGTAGGCTTAATTTTAAAAGTGTTTTAAAAGGGGAAATTATAATGTCTCTTGTTTTATAACATTAAACACCAACCTTTACCGTTAGTTAAATTTTAGTTCAATTTCTCAAAATGTGCAGAGTTTAAAGTATTTTAACGAATATTTATTCACATTATCGGGAAAAAAAATGATTATTGAAGGTGGAAAATGCCCGTTAAAATACGAGTTATCGTAAACAGATACCCCTCGACTGCTATGACAATTATATATTATGATCTGTGTCCTATAATTAAATATGAACGGACTGCATTGTGCTTATATAAAATATGATCGTAATATCTAAAAAAAGGGGAAAAAAACAGAATGATTTCTCATTTAAAAATGCTCAAAGTTATCTGGTAAATTGAGTAAAGCAAACACTCCAAGAATACTAGTAATTTTAAAACTCTACGACAGATTTGACAATTATAGAAAATTTGATTGGCAAAATACGATATTTAATCTCTCAAAATCACAGGGACGTATCCGGGGTTGGGGGAGGGGTCCCCCCCCCCCCCTTTGTACACAGTGTTAGAATTTTAAAGCTTGTTCTTGCTAGCCAGTACAAAGTCTTCCCTGGTATCACTCAAAATGAATATTTTTAAAATATGTAAATATGCATCAGCGTACACGTTATACACATAATTTGGTGTTGACCTAAAGGCTGTACAATTTCTAATTGACTCCTTCTACCATAGGCTTGTGACCCGTTTCTGATAGAAACCCACAATAAACTTGAAAGTCACCAGCTAGCCTGATAGTAACCCAGTGGAATATTCGTTAGATTATATTTTTTCACTATACATGATAATGCAAAAACTAAAATGTTCGGGTTTTTCGGGGGCGGATTTATCAAACTTAAATTCGTCTTAAATTCATAAATCCCACGCCATGTCTTTTAAGATACAGAAACGTGATATTGTAGGGTTCAGTTTGCTTTTTATCCTTTTTGTAAGCGTTTAAGTTTTGTTTAGAGTAACTAAATCAAAATTTAAATTGGACTTTGTCATAATATATACAATAATTGCAATAGGACTGAGTTAAGATGTGTATAAGAGACAGCCTCCGGAGGCATGGCTTTAAAATGAATGTTGGCGTAGTTGATGCTGATTTTCAGTGAAGAAATGGGATACGGAAAATTAGAGGCAAAACAGAATCGATCGAGACAATTTCGAGACAAATTCTATGATTCATAACTACTGACCTAAGAATCTTGACTGGTAAATTGGAAACACACTAGGCCTATTTCACTCGGAATGTCGTGTTAAAGGCTGCGCGGAAACCATGTGTTAAGTGTTGCAAACGAATAGAATGGCATGGGAGTTAGCGAATGTTTTCTTTGGGGTAGGATCCGATATAGACAGCATAACTTCAAAATGTAGTCTAGAAATATTCTTGATAAATTCTTATTTCAAGAAAATAATATTTTCTAAAATTAAGAAAAAGAAAAGTCTTGCCAAAAATTATTTTACTGATAATAGGAAAAATGGAAGTGAGAAGCTTCATTTAAAAAAAAATATTTCTTAAACAGCAAAAAAAAATAAATAAATAAAAAATTACTTAAAAGAAGTACTTTTTTCTTGAGAAATAAAGTCAGTATAGTGAGAAAAATTTGCTAGGTAAGAATATTCTTAGTATTAATATTCTTAGCTAGAATTTTTTTCTTACTAAACTATTTTTAATGAAAAATCCAAACAATCAGCCAAAATAAGAATAGAAAACGTACATACTTAGCCTCATGATCTGCGCTATACGTACTTCATACACTTCTTAGGTGATGTTACAGGTACAAGCATTTTTATGAAGTTTAACCATTACTATTAAATAATTATCGTAAGTAAACGTGTTAGTGAAATTGTCTTATAGCATTTCTTATGACCTGCTTTAATGCTAACATGTACAAACAATGACTGAACCATGTCCCAAAAATTGACAGATTTAATTTTTTTTAATGGATTTGCCTAATTTGCATATTTCTGTGAATTATGAAATTATAATTTTTAATTTTGAAAGAGAAAAAAAATCAGTTAACAGATATTTAAATAACACCTTTCTTCTGTCATTCTGCATGGACAATAGACATTTCTGAAGTGCCAATTAAACTTATCAACTGACCAATTACAACAGTGCCAGGAATACGCGAGTGTCTAACAAACACACGAGTTGTCCTAAAAACGCACGTGCTTGCGTATGTTTTTACACTATCGTTGTGTGGGAGCTTAGCAACAACATTTAGGGGCGGGGCTTAGCGGAAAAGTCCATTAACTTGTCTGGTAATTAGTTTAAGGATTTTTGAACTAATATGTATATCAGTGTATAAAAACGCAATTTTTGTCCATCTGTTGATTGAAGGTTATAATAACTAATATGATTCTTTTAAACGAGCTATTCAAAGTTACAATTAGATTTTCAGATTTTTGGCAAGTAGTGTACCATCAATAAATTTATGAAAGGTAAAAACAGCAAAGTAATCATTGAAACTGAATAAGTACGCCTACTAGATTTTAGACTGGGTTTTTTGATAATATTAATTATATTTTAATTACTAAACAACAAGTAGGCTTAGGCCAATATACGTAAATTAGAAAATTGAAAGTATGTCCTTTTTAAAAATTTACTGAGAAATGCTAAACTTTTATAAAATTATCTTCAATATTTGAATGGATTAGTTTTTTTGATTTTTGAAAATATATTTTCTATTATTGACACCCGAAAATTAAAAAGATAAAACTATTGTCCTCGTCAATTAACAGATATATAAAAATGCAGTCCTTTATTCTATTACATTATGCTCTTTAATTGTATGTTAATCGATTTAAAGATTATTTGTAAAAGTCTCTGAATAAATGAAACATAATTTCGGTTTGTTCAGTGTTTCATATTCAGAAGTTAACACCTAATTTGATATTTTCAAAGGGTGGTTTAATGCTGTAATTAACTTACAATTTAATACATTTTTAGGAATAGGAGGAATTAATTTATCTTGATCAAAATGAGAAGTCTTCAGCATTCTACATGAGCTGAGCTAACGACAAGGACCACTGAATGCGAACATCATAACTAACTACGCTATATCGGCAACAAAACATATTCAAATTTCTGCATTTACCGAGTACGAGTAACTAAATCAAAATTTAAATTGGACTTTGTCATAATATATACAATAATTGCAATAGGACTGAGTTACAGTTCATGGTATTATTTTATACATAGTATGCACCCCATGTTAGTAACTGTAATATTTTTATATGAAAAACGGAACGCTATGTTTTACCATGTTTCGAATGTTAACCTTGTGTTTTGCTTTGCTTAATTTTAACTGCATTTTAAACATTTATGCTGTTGAATTCAGAGAAGAACCAAAGAGTGCTGTGGTAACTGCTGGAGAAGACAAATCTTTCGCTTGCGCGGTTAGTGGTATGCTCGACCAGCATCAATTTGCCTGGTATAAAGGAAATACACAATTAACACATGGAGAATATATTACGTCTACGCTTGAAAGAAAACGGTTATTGGTTACACAACTTGAAACATCTTTAGGAAACACATCGATTTTGACAGTCAATGACGTTGTATCCAGCGACAGTGGTGCTTATACCTGCGCTATTTTGAACCCTAGTGGAAAGTATCTCCGTTCAGAAACAGCACAACTAGTTGTTCATTCATTGCCTAGATCGCAATATCCTATATGTTCTGTTTCTAAGACCATCGCTGTAGTCGGTTCAAAGATCACATTAACTTGCAAATCAGAAAATGTTCAGCCCCCAGTGGATTTAACCTGGACAGAAAACAACAAAAATATCAGAGAAGGAACAAGTACACAGAAAACAGAGGATGAAGTAATGAACGAATTTACATTCTTTCTGACTAAAGACAATCATGGCATGAAATTTATATGTAAACAGGTGTCAGATCTCCTGCCTAGTAACCGCTCGTATTGTTCTGTAGGCCCCTTGAATGTCCGTTACAGACCCTATGTAAAGATTCAACATACAAGCCCAGTACTGCCAGCTATTGAAACTGTCATATTTTGTCAAACGTTTGCAAATCCACCAGTTGACAGTTACAAATGGACGTTTTACCCCCAAATCAAGGGTAGCGAATACACAGTGGATAGCACAGGGCAAGTATTAACGATTTTGAAACCAACCCTACAACAGAGTGGGACAAATGTAACGTGTACTGCTAGAAATCAAGTCGGAAAATCCTCGTCATCTATACAATTACTAGTAGCACTTAGTGATTTAAACCAAGGTGAACATACAACTGGAAAATCTATTCACAAAACAAAGTCTGAAAATGAAGAAAAAATTCATTTATCGTTAGATGTTGTCATCATTATCGTTGCTGGAGTTGTTGTTATCGTCGTACTTGTTGTTCTGGTTCCCGTCTACCATTATTGTTTGTGCCGTAATAATTACACTACCACAGTTAATTATTCAGAAAATATGGTAAATCAACCTGAAGTGTATTATGAGGCTAAAGAAGGAGTTATTTTAAGACACACGATACAAGATCGTTCATTGCCCCGTGTACCTACTACAGAAGTGTATGGTCACTGGAGACATTCAACAGCTTCACAAGTTCCCAATGATCTTGAGTCACATAGCTATACTTATATTGATACAGAGAACGATTGACAAAATGTAATATTGCCTTTAAAATAACATATTTCCCAATTGGTATATCATTGCTAATTATTATGATAGATATAGCACACATACATCAAGTATGAATTAATTGCAAGTCATTTTAACATTAGTTTGATTAGATTGATCAGCATTAAATCATTAAACATTGGCATTGACTATGCGTGTTCAGTGTTTCCCAAACTGTAGGTTGTAACCTAAAAATGGGTTGCAGAAACGTCTCTCATAATTGAAACCTGATAGAACACTTTCGATATCTAGGCCTAGTCACCGCTTATAAGCTTTGTCTTCACATCTCTGTAAAAGCAAATGAGATCTCTTTTCAGTCAAGGTGAGAATCCGAAAAATCGCTTGTTTATCGAACCCTCATTGAACCACTGATGTTAATGTAATGAAGTTGTTCTGTCTAATTTTAATTTTTTTATTTTGTTCTTATTTTATGTTATCTCTATAACAGAATAAATTAAACACGATGCCTTGCATACAATATAAATTGGTTTATTGAAGGTGGAAAATGCCTGGTAAAATACGAGTTATCGTAAACAGTTACTCTTCGACTGCTATGACAATGATGTTATGATTGGTGCTCTCTAGTTAGATGTTTATTTAAAATAAGATCCCAATCTATAAAAAGCAACAGAATGTGACTTCCCATTTAAGTAAAGGCAAAATACTCCTAGATACTAGTTATCTTTTAACTCTACGACAGATCTCACAATTATAAAATTGTGATTGGCACCCTCTAGTTAGATTTGAATCGTATACTGAGGTTTCGCCCTCAATATCGACGGCAAAAGTTCAAAATCTAGTCTAGAAAATCTTCCTGATAAATTCTTATTTCAAGAAATATTTTTTAAAATTAAGAAAAAGAAAAGTATTGCCAAAAATAAGTTTGTACTGATAATAAGAAAAATAGAATTGAGAAGCTTCATTACTTCTTACAATATTTCTTTAAAAGCAGAAGAAATTACTTAAGCATTTTTTTTCTTCAAAAAAGGGCATTATAGTGATAAAAACTTGCTAGGTAAGAACATAGGCCTATTCTTAGTAACAATATTCTTGGCAAGAATTCTTTTCTTACTAAAATATTCCTTTTTTATGGAAAATCCAAATAATCAGCCAAAATAAGAATAAAAAACTTACATGCTTAGTCTCAGGAACTGCCAACAGACTTTTCGCTATATGTACATCAATTACGTCTTAAGTGATCTTACAGGAATTAATTGTTTGATTGCTCTTGTTCTAATACGGTAAATAATAAAGCTTCTCAATTCCATTTTTCTTATTATCAGACAAATTTATTCTTGAAAAGATTTTTTTTTTAATTATTTTTAATTTTAGACAATATTTCTTGATATAAGAATTATCAATTTTCTAGACTAGATTTTAAAATCTTGCTGCGAATAGGTTTATTGTTACACACGTGCGAGCAGGTACGACTATCACCTGTACAATGTAGTTTCCTTAAACTTAGATCGTTCAACCTTCTAGTAAACACTTTTTATGAAGTTTAACCATTACGATTAGATAAATGTCGTGAGTAAAAGTTTTAGTGAAATTGTCTTATAAGCATTCCTATTGGCCTGCTGTAATGCTAAAACGTACAAACAATGACTTAACCATGTCCCAAAGTCATAAAAGCATAGTTATTCGATTTTTTGGTGCAACACGTCTGTCAAAAATACAAGCCTTAAGCAGAGTGGGCTACTGCATCATTGATGCTCTAGTTTAAAATAACATATTATATGATATGCTGATTATTTTATATAGATAATCTTGATAATTGCATAAATGTAGCAATATTTGTTTGTACAAGATAACAACAAAATAATACAATTTCCAAACAAATCATAAACGCACTGTGATTTCTGTATACTTTATATCAAAAACTGTCTGTCAATGGCTAAAAAATGACCTCGTCAATTAACAGATATATAAAAATGCAGTCCTTTATTCTATTACATTATGCTCTTTAATTGTCTGTTAATCGATTTAAAGATTATTTGTAGTAAAAGTCTCTAAATAAATGAAACATATTCGGTTTGTTCCATGTTTCTTAACACCTAATTTGATATTTTCAAAGGGCGATTTAATGTTGTAATTAATTTACAATTTACGTCTTTAAACTATACGTCACATAATGGTGCTAAAGGAATATAATTTATCTTGATCAAAATGAGAAATCATCAGCATTCTGAATGAGCTGAGCCAAAGACAAGAATCTCTGAAGGCGAACGTCATAACTAACCACGCTATATCAGCACTAATACATACTATATTCAATTTCTGCATTTACCGAGTACGAGTAACTAAATCAAAATTTCATTTGGATTTTGTCATAATATATATAATAATGGCAATTGGACTGAGTTACAGTTCTTGGTATTATTTGATACATAGTACGCACCCCACGTTTTAGTAACTGTTATATTTTTATGTGAAAAACGGCACGCTATGTTTTACCATGTTTCGAATGTTGTGCTTTGCTTTGCTAAATATTAACTGTATTGTAAACATTTATGCTGTTGAATTTAGAGAAGAACCAAAGAGTGCAGTAGTAACTGCTGGTGAAGACAAACCTTTCATTTGTACTGCTAGTGGTATGCGCGACGAACATCAATTTGCCTGGTACAAAGGGAACACACAATTAACACAGAGAGAATATATTATTACGTCTACGCTTATAAGTGAACGATTATTGGTTACACATCTTGAAACATTTTTAGGAAACACATCGATTTTGACAGTCAATGACGTTGTATCAAGCGACAGTGGTGCTTATACCTGCGCTATTTTGAACCCCAGTGGAAGGTATCTCCGTTCAGAACCAGCACAACTAGTTGTTCGTTCATTGCCTGGATCGCATTATCCTTTATGTTCTGTTTCTAAGACCATCGCTGTAGTCGGTTCAGAGATCACGTTAACTTGCAAATCAGAAAATGTTCAGCCCCCAGTGGAT
>NW_022684135.1:529476-554284 GCF_011630105.1 Anneissia japonica | reverse complement strand
ACCGACCGAAATTTTCCATTCATACTAATTACCGTCAACAGCTGTCATCAACCGTCAACATCGCTTATTGACAGTTGTTGACAGTAATTAGTCTGTCTCTTATACACATCTAGATGTGTACAATGGTACAGTCCGCACGCTTCAATGACCAGCCACTGAATTCGGTTCTACGAGATAAGGGGATTATCAAACCCTACGCAAAGGCAAATTGGACCAACTGGGAGGTCAAACTTATCCTAATGATCAGCCAATCACAGTTACTTAATGAAAATACACCATAACTGTAATTCAATCAACTGTGGCTGACCAATCATATAGCACTGATATTACGTAAACGCAAACAACCAATCGTATTCACTTAACGCTAATTACAACCAACCTCTGAATTGCAGTTAATTTTAATTGCATTACAGTTAACTTGAAATGATTTGAAGTTAACTTGAAATGCATTCAAGTTAACTGCAAATGTTTTCGAATTAAGCTGAAATAGACATAATTGAAATAGATTTGCAGTTAACTTTAAATAAATTACACTTAACTAAAAAACAAAATTTTAATTGCAGTTAACTGCAATTGAATTCGAGTTAACTGTAATTGAATTAGAGTTAACTCTAATGCATTACACTTAACTGTGATGTATTGCAGTTAAGTCGAATGTATTACAGTTAACTGTAATTGAATTACAGTTAACTGTAATGCATTCAACTTAACTGCAATTCAGAGGTAAATGATAAAAAGGCTTGCCATACGCCACAGGGGCGAGGGGGGGGGGAAAGGGTGTGAAACCAGCTCTCCCTAAATTATTCAAAATTATTTAAAAAACATGGAGAAAAGAAAGAAAATTTGAGAGTGCCATTTTCGGCCATAATGCTCCGTAACCATGGTGGTAGCAGAGGTGGTCTGACCCTCCATTTGTGAAAGCCCCTTCCTGGATCCCATCTACTTCAAATTCTTGGATCCACTGCTAGTATTGATATCGACGTCATGGAAGTACATATCCATGACGATACTAATACAACAATCTATTGATAAAGACTATTATTCATGATTAAAAGTTATGTATAAGATAATGACAAGATCCTTGATAATAAATTTCATATAAAGTCAATAAAAAAAAAATGAATTTACAATTTAAACAACGAACGCAAGTTAACAAGCGCCAAGCTGTAAATAACGTTTCATTGGCCAGTTTCAGGTATTTGATGGCTTTAGCAAGTCACCCGGAATGTATGTTGTTGAATAGAATGTAGCCGTGTCAGAGTATGCCTCTATCGAGGAAAATTGTAAATGCCTTCAATGCCTAGCAAACGTAATAGAAATAATACGCATAAAATAATGACAATCTCCATTAACTATTGAAGTAATGATGCAAGTTGTTGAATACTGTACTCACATTTTTTTTATTAATTGTAAAGTCTTCTTCGTAGTCTTTTAACTCCACATACAGTTGTTTATATGTAAAACAGCACCTGGAGAGGTATGAAAAAACCCATCAATTTATTATTCTTTTTCTAAAGCGCCATTCCTTTACGATGATGAGGACGGTGATGACGGTGGTGGTTATGATGATATTGATGATGAAGATGATGAGGAGGTGGTGGTTATGATGATATTGATGATGATGATGGTGGTGGTGGTGAGGAGAAGTGGTAGTTATTATTATTAGGCCTATTAGCTTATGGGGGTTTACCCTTGAATCTCATCGGGGTACGTCCGGGCGTTCACAGTTATTGGCAGCCAAATTAGGCGTCACTTGTTTTTCGCGCGTTCCTCACCCCACCCCCAATCTCCAGTCAGTTACCCGTCGAGGAATTCCTGATGCAACCTCTGAATGGAGTGCCAGAAAATAATTATATAGAGCCATAATATTACGCTTATAGGCCCATTAATTATTAGTCTTAAGTGACACGTCAATTACAAAATAGGCATGGGCATTGGCCGACGGATGCAGGCGGCCCTACAAGTACAAAGTTATATAATAAGGTTGAATCGTGCTGAGGAAGTTAGTCTGGCGATATTCCTTTTTACGGTAAGTCGGCGGTTTTTTTTTTCATTGATCGTACGTGGACCTAGTTGTCTTTGGGGATTACTATCTATACGTGTCGTCTGCAAAGCAAAGACAATTATTCTAACCTCGCCAAGACAGACGTTATCAAACCATCACTTGGACTTTTTTGAGCATAGGCTATTTACTAAAAGTCATTTTCTATTATGCTAAAATATTCAATAAAAAAATTTCTATAACAAAGAGATTATTCACAGGTCTGGATTGTGGTACCATAGATACATATAGGCATATGATAGTGGTGGCAAGGAGTAATTACGTCGCCGAGTTCAGTGCACTAAACGTTTTATTTAACTTGCCTGAGTTTGTTGAGTGCATGTAGAATTTGAAACATTGGCAGAATATTCCAAGATAAAAACCACACTCTTTTTTTGGGCCTTCTACTATATTGCTAATAATTATTCTTGTATTTAAAGGGAAAACATAAACATACTATGGGAAATACGTTACTAGGACAGGCGGTTTTAACAACATATGAGATTCACTTACAGTATATTTATATATTTTTTATTTAAATCTAAGCTAAACCTTGGCTCCCAAGCCAAGATTGTACCGTATTATGTGTGGACGCACCACCGTGCAGGTTTGTGCCACTATGTTCCTAAATTGGGTTCCAATAAATACCGAAATACTGAAATGAACCTGCCTTCTAATTAAACAGACATATACGTAGATTCTAAATGCGCTCCAAGTGTGCTCATTTAGGTTGCCAACTGCAAAGCATACCGTACTGGAATTGCATAGGCCATGTCTTTAGAATTACATAAAAAAAAAAACAAAAGGATTTTCACAAACTAGGCCTATAATCCAGCAAAATAAATCCGATCCCAAGTCCATCCATATGTTTTCAATTTTTCAATGTAGTAAAATGTGCCAAGAAAATGTAAACATTTGTCAATCATTTCATAAATTAAAATGAAGTTAATTTCCTAAAATCCATAACTAAACCAAGGACACAGGAAAGATAAAAGGATACTTTAACTTTTGCAGACGGACAATCACGGGTAGGCCTATTATAGTAGGTGAAGTTACCTCAATTAAAACCGTCACTAGAATAGGTGAATAAGAGATTTATTTTTAGGCCTAAAAAAAAAAAAAAAAACTTGTTTGTTTGCCGTCATCCGCCGCCCCTAAAATCCCGAAAATTAGGGGCGGATTTTTTTTTTTCAAAAAAGTTTTTTTGAAAGTTTAAAAGATCAAATGAAAACTACTTTTCGTCGATTTTGGCACAGATCCGTGTTGCATGGACATTTTTACTATTTTAAATTTTTTTAAACAAAAAATTGATCGTTTTTCCGTGAAAAAATAAAAATCGCGCAGTTTTCACGATGTTTTTTATGATTTTAGAAAAAAAAAAAAAAAATTTTAAATTTTTTTAAACAAAAAATTGATCGTTTTTCCGTGAAAAAATAAAAATCGCGCAGTTTTCACGATGTTTTTTATGATTTTAGAAAAAAAAAAAAAAAAATTCCACCCGCCCCTGTATTCAATTTTTTTTAAAAAACAATATGACAGCATACAAGCAAGTTTTTTTTAGGCCGTATATTAATATCTTAATTTTATCCTTTGGCAAAAGTGTGACGTTCCATTTGTTTTATATAGCCTACGTCGGACACTGGGCTGTCTTAATGGCTTCCTTTTCCGAAAGAGAGCCAAGAAGCTGGTTTCGTAGGGTTTTTGTTTTCCTCAGACAGTGCCAACTTAAACCGTCTTTTGTGAGGTCCGTTTGAAATTCACAATATATCACCAGGAGTTGCTTGTTATAATGATTTAAGTCAGGCTCGGGAGGACGCATTTTAAAAATATGTGGTACAAATTAATATTCCAAGACGTTGAAATCGTGGTTCTTATACACCTACAATTTAAATGCTCACATCTCTGGATTTACTTATAGTAGGGAAGCCATTCAAAGACCAAATAAAAGCTTATAATGTGATCTACCCAAATATAATATATAAGTCATTTTGTGGCGAGACCTCACATATTTGAATTGGAGGTTAAACATCGAACATAACTGACCTCCATCCACATACTTTTTAAAAAATTTTATGACTTATAATCTTAATATTTCACATTATATATTTTTTAAAGCACCTCAAATTATTCATTGTATAATTTTGCTTATAATAATAAAAATAATAACCATGTTACTATTATTACTTGATTATCATTTGAATATTATTTTGTGTGTCGAAAAACCTAGTAAAGAAAGAAGAGAGTTTGAAGTATTGTAATTAAGAACGGCAATTCATAATAAAGTACCGTACGGTCTTCGGTATGTAATCACATATCACCAGAGGATGTTCACTCCATAATCGTACAAGAAATATCACAAAGAAATGTTCGGACATAAACATACTATGGGAAATACGTTACTAGGACAGGCGGTTTTAACAACATATGAGATTCACTTACAGTATATTTATATATTTTTTATTTAAATCTAAGCTAAACCTTGGCTCCCAAGCCAAGATTGTACCGTATTATGTGTGGACGCACCACCGTGCAGGTTTGTGCCACTATGTTCCTAAATTGGGTTCCAATAAATACCGAAATACTGAAATGAACCTGCCTTCTAATTAAACAGACATATACAGCAGATTCTAAGTGCGCTCCAAGTGTGCTCATCTAGGTGGCCAACTGCAAAGCATACCGTACTGGAATTGCATAGGCCATGTCTTTAGAATTACATAAAAAAAAAAACAAAAGGATTTTCACAAACTAGGCCTATAATCCAGCAAAATAAATCCGATCCCAAGTCCATCCATATGTTTTCAATTTTTCAATGTAGTAAAATGTGCCAAGAAAATGTAAACATTTGTCAATCATTTCATAAATTAAAATGAAGTTAATTTCCTAAAATCCATTAATAAACCAAGGACACAGGAAAGATAAAAGGATACTTTAACTTTTGCAGACGGACAATCACGAGTAGGCCTATTATAGTAGGTAAAGTTACCTCCATTAAAACTGTCACTAGAATAGGTGAATAAGAGATTTATCTTTAGGCCTAAAAAAAAAACTTGTTTGTTTGCCGTCATCCGCCGCCCCTAAAATCCCGAAAATTAGGGGCGGATTTTTTTTTTTCAAAAAAGTTTTTTTTGAAAGTTTAAAAGATCAAATGAAAACTACTTTTTCGTCGATTTTGGCACAGATCCGTGTTACATGGAAATTTTTACTATTTTAAATTTTTTTAAACAAAAAATTGATCGTTTTTCCGTAAAAAAATAAAAATCGCGCAGTTTTCACGATGTTTCTATGATTTTACAAAAAAAAAACATGTTCATCCGATCAGTTATAATTAATAATATATTTGAAATGGAGGTTAAATATCGAACATAACTGACCTCCATCCACACACATTTTTTGTCCCTATTTTATGACTTACAATTATGAAATCTTAATATTTCACATTATATTTTTTTTAAAGCAACTCAAATTATTCATTGTATAATTTTGCTTATAATAATAAAAATAATAACCATGTTACTATTATTACTTCATTATCATTTGAATATTATTTTGTGTGTGGAAAAACCTAGTAAAGAAAGAAGAGAGTTTGAAGTATTGTAATTAAGAACGGCAATTCATAATAAAGTACCATACGGTCTTCGGTATTTAATCACATCACCAGAGGATGTTCACTCCATAATCGTACATCTATACGCAATTCACAAGAAATATCACAAAGAAATGTTCGGAGATGCAATGAACTACAGTATGGTCATTAGTGTTTAGTAAGTGGTTTATATAAATTGTATTTAATCTACTGAAATTATATCGCGAAATTGATAGTTTTACCACTTGTTTTGGCCTAATGAATGATTACTAAACTTCTGACTAGTCTGTTCTGTTCTCGTCGTGTGCACATGATTAATTTCGTGATTGTTATAACAATATCAAAATACCTTTATATGTCCGTTTATCCAACAAGTACACACGCCGATTTGTAGTGGACCTAGCTTTTCATTATTTCTTTATCACCTCCGAAGAAATCTGAAGCCCAGCATAGTCTACAATCACTTGCTTTTCATTTATACCTTTCAGCTCATGACCCATCTCATCATTCCTCCACCGGATTTACCCAGAGGTGGCGCCAGCAAGGGTGGGGGGCCTCCCTCCCCCACCCCGTCGTGGAGAGAAAGGACAATTTGTCGGGTAGAAAAAAATTATATGCATTTTCTACGTATTAGTAAACTCTAAAATCGATTAAATAAGCCATTGCAACTTGTCAAAATTTCGGAAGCTTTTAATCAAAGCTCGACCACGCCTACTTTTCTTTCGTTAGGGAAATCTGAACCCCACGGCCCCCCCCCCCAGCCGTTGGGCAAATCCTGGCGCCACCCCTGGATTTATCTTACAAGTACAACTGTCAGACAACAAAGTGTCTACTACCCCTTGGAGCATTTGACACAAATTCCTGATGTTTTATAGGAATTGAATCTAGAACTTCGTAATTGGAATTACTGGTCTCCTTCCAATTAGAGACTACTTTTGGGACCTGGTCTTAAATGGTCTTTACCAGCTTTGGTCTCTAATTAGAATTTAATTGGTCTTTAAATAGAGGGAGACCAGTAGTTTGAATGCAATGGTAACCACAGTTCAACTGCTTTTAAAACACACCATATAAAAGCACATTTCATTGTCATATGGTGAGCAAAATTGAATTACCGTTTCATGAAGAAAAAAAAATACAGTACATCAAAACAGGAAATACCCAACAACTAATAGTTTTTTTATTGAATAAATCATTGAATGAATTTACATCATATTGAGTTAATTATGGAGAATGAAACAATTATAGTAATTAAAGCATAACAACGGTCCCTTTAGGGTCTTATACTTTCAACAATGATAGATATAAGACCAGTTTCTTCAACCATAAATAAAAAATATATACAATTTCGTTCTCTTCTTTATAAGACTGGTATTTAACACTAGCGTTGCATATTGTAAAAATTGTTTTTAAAGCAAACATCAATACAAGCCGAGTGTTCTAATTTTCTCGTATAGGGCTAGTAATTCTGGCAGTAGTAGGTTCAATGCCCAACAGAACCTTGTGATTACTAAAATCACATTATTAGATGCCTTAAAACATACTGTATATTGTCTGCTTTAATTTTTTTACTATGAAAATCTTACGATTTCCTGTGAGCCAATGGACCATTCATCAAAGGCAAGACTTCTTTTATATACCATGTTTCGCAATAAAAAATTTAGTTTTCTTATTTGGCAAATTGTTTTGCTGCCAAAAACATACAGACTGAAGAGAACTTGTTTGTTTAATGATAGCCAGACCAGGGCAGAAGAAAAATAACAACAAATTTTAGTTTTCTTATTTAGCAAATGGATTTGCCAAAAACATCCAAACTGATGATAAAATAAAAATTATACATTATATTGTTGAATGTAATCAGTGTAGTAATGGGATGGTTAAAGTTATGTAATTATCGAGAAGTATACATATTGTTGGATATTTCAAAGCAGCAGTGGACGTAATAAAAATAAAGAAACATTGTTATTTTTTTCCTGAAATTTCCATGTTTTTGTGGCAGCGGGTGTGCTAATTGACCAAAAGTAACATTTTATTTTTATTCTAAATAATTAATATTGGCGGGTGGCGGGTTCGCGAAACAACTTATAAAAAAGTCTTTGCCTAAGCCCCATCACTTGGATATTGTTAAAGGTCCAGACATTGTAGCTTAGTTTCAGACATGTTTCTATTTTGTCTATCATAGTATTCAGTGTCCAGACTGGAATTTAAATAAGGAAAATAAGGTTTCCAGAGACGTAGACTTGATTTGCGTCTTGCATGGTGTTAAGCGCGGATTGGAACTCCTCGGCGGTGAATATCTCCATCGGAAATGCCTTGTTGATTGCTGCTTTCACTTTCGCAATCTCCAGCTGCTGGACATGCTGGTCGGCAAACATTTTCTGAAGTACAGCTTTAAAAGATTTTAATCTGTAACAGACAAATACACAATTATTATTATTTTTTTTATTAACCAGAAATTATACAGTGATCCCTTTACAAGAACATGTACTTATAGATTAGGAACCACTAACTTCCTTACTTAATGATACTTACTAGTGCTTTAAGTAAGAAACAAATTAAAATTAGAAAAACGATTTGTAGGTCTACTATACGTTTGAACAAGTTCAAATAGCATGGAATGAGTTAGAGAGGCTTATACTGCCTCTCAAAAATAATATTAAAATATAATTATTAATAATAATTTAATAATTTAATTAAATAATTAATGAACAATTTATTTTTATTTATTATTAATTTATTATCTATTATCTAATGTGCTAATGATGACAAAAGAAGTAAAGGTAACTGAAATACACTTATATTTTTTATGCCTTCTATTTAGTATATATATTTATTAATACCTTTAAAAATATTTATTCTTGTCTTTATTACTAAAATTAATAACTTAATTTACATACATATCAACAGTTTTCACATACATTTACTGCACTTTCTATCTATAAAAAGGTCTTTAAATTATGCAATATATAAATTCACAATTATTATTATTATTATTATTTTTATTATTATTGTTATTACTATTATTATTATAAGTTCATTATTATTGTATTATAAATACACTTTCAATCTTTAACAATACAAAATAAATATACCTTTCTTCTGAAATTGTTTGTGATTCTGCAGTATCCATTGGTTCCTCGCTTTCATCTTCTATGCTTACAGATTTTGGTGTGATAGCAACTTTTGAAAATAAAAAAAATTAATATTTTTATTTAACACAAATTTTTAGTATCTGTCAGATTGTTTGTACTGACAATTCACTTGTGAAAATTGTTGCTTTTGTTAATGTTGTACTCTTTGATGTATTGCAACATTATGAAAAGGATTTTAAACAAGTCATACAGTGCTGAAAAAAACCTTCTTGCACTATCATATTTCTCATATTTATTTTAATGTTGCAGCTGGTACTACTAAGTTAGAGGGAAATTCTCTTCTTTAAAGTAAAGGTTACTGAAATACACTTATATTCTTTATGCCTTCTATTTAGTATATATATTTATTAATACCTTTAAAAATCTTTATTCTTATCTTTATTACTAAAATTAATAACTTAATAATTTAAAAAATAAATTTACATACATATCAACAGTTTTCACATACATTTACTGCACTTTCTGTCTATAAAAAGGTCTTTAAATTATGCAATATATAAATTCACAATTATTATTATTATTATTATTTTTATTATTATTGTTATTACTATTATTATTATAAGTTCATTATTATTGTATTATAAATACACTTTCAATCTTTAACAATACAAAATAAATATACCTTTCTTCTGAAATTGTTTGTGATTCTGCAGTATCCATTGGTTCCTCGCTTTCATCTTCTATGCTTACAGATTTTGGTGTGATAGCAACTTTTGAAAATTAAAAAAATTAATATTTTTATTTAACACAAATTTTAGTATCTGTCAGATTGTTTGTACTGACAATTCACTTGTGAAAATTGTTGCTTTTGTTAATGTTGTACTCTTTGATGTATTGCAACATTATGAAAAGGATTTTAAACAAGTCATACAGTGCTGAAAAAAACCTTCTTGCACTATCATATTTCTCATATTTATTTTAATGTTGCAGCTGGTACTACTAAGTTAGAGGGAAATTCTCTTCTTTTGAGCAATATTACAGGTACGAGCTGTTGATCTCTTAATGTCTATTATGTTAATTCGTCTATAGTCAAACAAATATTATACAATATGATATATGACATAATATATATGATATTTATTATGAAATAGAACAGGTTGTTACAAATGATATGATGCATAAGATGGAATGATATATGATGAGATACAATAAAATATACGATATATACTATGATATATATATAATATATTTTATGATGATGTGATATGATATAATAAAAATAAATATTTTATGACAAGTGACAAAGCCCTTACCTCCTTCCTCATCTTCATCAAAACTGTCAAAATCATAGGGGTCGTAGCCTTCTTCTCCTTTCTTTGCGGCCTTCTTGGCTGCATCTTTTCTTGATCTTCTACAAAAAAAAAAGCAGAATATTAGTTATTAAAGTATTAACTTTTGATTGCAAATTTGAACGAGAAAATATTTCCTTGTTCAATCAGCAACTTATAAATAATACTTTTTGTACTAACGTATAAGAGTATGGTAAGAATAAATCATTAATAGAAAAATTATGCTTAAAAAAGAACAATGCTTTGACTTTACAATTTGTTGGTAATTAATTAAAAAGGTTTTTGTAGTAAAAGTTTTGCTAAATCTGAATTGTTTTAAATCTTGTATTTATTCCTTTTCAATATGCAATTTATTCTAAAAATAATTATGAGTCATTATTTTCCAGATCTTACCAGAGTGTCTTCAATCATTTAAATAATATCATCCATCCTATCGCTGTTTCCATTAACTTGATTATTCATTTTGTATGTGTATATGTTTGGCATGGAGATATGGCTTTCATATTTATCAAAAAACAAAATAGCTAACATAATGAGATGCCCAAAACTAAACACGAAAATTCAGGAACACTGTGTGTACATTTCTTTAGTTTTCTTGTTTGGGCGAGACTTTTTTTCATACCTTGTTTCATGAACTGATTTTTTAAAATATCGTCAGAGGATGGTGAAAAAACAATAAAATAAAATTTTGTTTTCTTATATAACAAATGGTTTTGCCAAAAACATCCAAACAGAGAAGAAAATAAAAATATAATTTTATTGGTGAATGTAAACAGTGTAGTAATGGGATGGTTAAATCCATTAAATTTATGTAATTAGAAGAAATATACATCTTACTTTTGGAGATTTTCAAGGCAGCGGTGGGCGTAATTAAAATAAAGAAAAACTTTTATTTGTTTCTGAAACTTCCATTTTTTTTCATATCGGCGGGTGCACTAACTGGCCAAAAATAAAATTGTATTTTTATTTGAAATTATCATTATTGGCGGGCAGCGGGCTCGCAAAAAACTTGAGGTATTAAATGAGTCTTGCCTTACAAGCGCACTGAAGAAAACACACACAACTCCCTCCACCCTCACACACATATATGCATTACATAAATCAATCAATCAGTTACAATGCTTAATGTGCTGCTATGCATTAATACAAAAAAAAAGGTTTTCGCAGATATACAAACATACTTAAATTAATTACCAGCCAATGCAAATGTCCAGGCAAAAAAAAAAATAATAAAGATAATTACTCATGCATTTGCTAATTGGCAAGGAAATGATTTAAATTAAAAGCGAACTACTTAAATTTTTTTCTAAGAAATATAATCAGTAATTTGTGAAAGACAGTTTTGCTACTTGTTCAAAACAGCATAAATGATTGACATGTTTACTCTGGCTTGCCCCACATGAGAATGGCCTCCAGTTTAAAGTGCGTGCCTGAACACAAAACCCCATGTGAGATTGGCCGCCAGTTTAAAGTGAGTGCCTCAACACAAAAACGTGATTAAGTATACAGTAAATTCTAACTTTCAGTGGAACAGGGCTATACTCAGCACCACAGCCAATCGAAGGATAATCCCTCAGACTTTTTAGTTTCAGAAGGCTAAAAGACTGATTATGGAATGATTTATGTATAAATATATTATGACATCATCCCACCTGATTCAATTTTCTTTTCATGTCATATAATTGTCTTAACATACATTAAAACCATTTTTTTTGTTAGAGGAAACTTACTTCTTTCGTTTCCTTGTTTCTGGTTCTACTGTTTCTTCTTCCTCTTCTTCACTCTCCCCCTCTTCATCATCACTACCTCGCTTCTTTTTCCTCTTCTCCAAAACCTGTGAGAAATTATCGGTGAAATTTGCAAGGTTAAATTCCAATTAAGTAATGACGTGTAACATGCATCATGGCGTTGCGTTCTCCATAGAATCGCGTCGGCCGGCAACTGTCAAAGCAGTGATTGCCCGGCTTAACAGTTATAAAGCCCTGTCCAGACTATCATATGACATGCCTAAATATGGTCAGGATGACATCACATCACGACCATATACTGTATGGGCACACCATGACCAAATATGGGCATAAAACAGTTTTTTTTTTGTCAATCTGGACAGAAGTTAAGGATTTAAAAACACGGTTATAATTTTAAAACAATACAGTGTATAAAGGTATAATAATAATGGAATCAATTTAAAATATTATGATTATATGAGAAGAGAATACATAGCATCTTCAATTCAGTTAGGATGAAAATTAAATAATAAGCCTATATTATTTGACTTTCAATTTATGACATAATATTAATATTAGAATAATAAAAATAGGATATATTTATGATAGAATGTTGAAATGATATTGTCTAGTCTGTAAATTAAGACATTTTTTTGGTCTGGATTGAAAATAACTATAATCAAAATATGAACCATCGCAAGAGGCAAGATTTTTACTGTGTGATGAAATTTACATAATGAAGACACCCCCCCCCCCCAAAAACACCACTTTAATGACTCACTTTTTTGAATATCGCAAATTGAATAAGCTCATGCGCGGCCTGGGCGTCCTCCAAGTCGACGGTCTTGCTCAGCCGAGCCTTTGCATGAGCAGTCGCGAGTCGAATCATGGTCTCCAGGGATCGTGCCGTGATGGGTTGTGTCTGTGGAAAATCATACACCATTAAAATTAATATAGATGATTTTGATTAATTAAAATCTCCCGGGATTTACATATGAAAAGACCCATCCAGAACAAATTTTGTGTAATTAATTAACAAGCATTATGGTCATAAACCTGTTTGTTTTTCAAATCATATTATAAGATATGAATACTTTCTAATCATGATATCTGTAGTATTAACATAAAAAATACTTTCTTAATTATGTTTATCTATAAATATGACCTATCCTGAACAATTTTTTACCTAATTGCTTGGCAACATGATCATATTTATTTTTTTTAATTCACAGAATTAACATTAATAAGTTTTTTAACTGAATAAAAAAAAAAAACTCTTAATCATGTTTATCTATTAATTTGACCCATCCTGAACAATTTTTTCTCACTGCTTGGCAATATGATCATAATTATTTTTTTTAAATCATAGAATTAACATTAATAACTCTTTGAACTGAATAGAAAAAACATTATTAATTCTTAATCATGTTTGTCTATAAATATGACCCATTCTGAACATTTTTTTTCTTCTAATTGCTTGGCAATATGCATATGATCATAAAATTGTTTTTTTTTTCCTTTTATTGAATTTATTATGAGTAACTCCAAGTCATGTTTGTCAGTCATCAAAAGCATTTTTACTTTCATTTTAAAAGCAACTGAGAATTCAACACTGATTAATCAACTTTAAAATGCGGAAACTATCACAGACCACACTTGTTGCGTAAGCCTCGACTCTAATTATGTTAGTTTAAAAGAAATAAATATATAAAGCTTTTCACAAAATGTTTTCTTGATAACAGTGACCATGCCTTCAAAATATCCTACGATCTGCCATTTACCACGTTCCCCGTGCAACCTACTGCAAATTAAGCCTCAAGCTTCGCCTACAAATTTCATGTGAAAAATAAATGTGATATGCCCGTATTTCAGACATTCTATTAGAAAAATTCAACCCCCACCCTTTATGGGGATCGACTCCTCTCCCTAAAAAAATGTATTTCTTAAATTCATGATCTGCATTTTTCTTTTACTTGAGAATACATACATTTCAGGTTGTCTCCACACAAATTTGTCACGTACAGGTCCTTTGATCTTAACCCAGACAGCACTTTATCAAACGACATACCACTACATAGGGCCTAGGCCTATATTTTATAATATACTTGATAGACATTACATTTATACGCAATATTTTGGTCCTTAAGCGCAAGACAGACCCAAATGTGGGAGTCTCATGCCGAATGCGCGAGACTTGGTGTGTATGATATTTGGGTGAAATGTGACATCATCATCATGCCCATATATGGTCACATCACACAAAATTGTCACATAAAATTTGATAGTGTGGACAAAGCTTTAAAGGCTCAACACAGGTGTAAAACATTCAAAGACACTAAATTGTGTTCACACAGGTACCTTTGATTATAAATCACTCTTAAATTATATTATAAATATATTCTGATTGGTCAGTATCTTTTAATACTTTTAGCACTAGTTTGAAATGTAAATGAAGATAAAGTGTTAATCCTGAAGATGACCAAATAAAGAATAAAAATACTGAAACTCAACATAATGGCATATACCACAGTTTCTCTGGTATATAAAGCCCATTAACCCCCTCCCCCACTTTGAACACAAAATTTGGCAAATTATTGGGGGTTTGATAAGACCAGGGGAATCTCCTTTTTCAATCAAATGGAAATTTTTCTGCACTGTATGCCTAAATCAAAGCCAACATTTGATGTTTTTTTTCTGAGAATATTTGTAAAAGTCATACCCTTGGGCTTTTGCCCGAGGAAAGGCTGGTACATAAAATTGGGTATTTAAAGTAGGGGTGTGGGCTTATGCCCAAGAAATATGGTACAGTAGTGGAAAAGCTTATGAGAAAATTACAAATTCAAATTAATGAAGGGTTATAAATTTAAGGGGATTCCCCTCTTGCACTCCTACCATGGGCTCTTCCCTGAGACCCTCACTCAGTTCACACATTCACGCTCCCTTTTTCTTGCAAAGCTGGATCCGCCCCTGTATGGTACAGTATATCTATTCTGAGTCTGTTAAATTATCTTATATATAACTATTCTGTAGAGTCTGTTTTTCTCTTAAGACTCATAATGGCAGTTTTTACAACATCACAGAGATTACTTCGATCATTAAATTTACATGTTACTCGGTGCAGCATGTGAATAATAGAATTTATGGTGAAAGAAATATTGGAATCCCATTAAAATCAAATAAGCGTGTTCTCTCACCCGTGCTGTGTTAGCTGCAACAGCCTCTTGGCTACGTAGCTTAGAGTATTCATCAGCAATAAATTCGGCCGCTTCACGGGTCAATGCCGGCTTAATGCTCTTCGCAATGTGTACATACTTTCGCATGAAGGCCATGTTTACATATTGATGCCTGATAATGGTCAAAAAAATTTATTGTATAAATTGTACAGTATGTTATATAATACATAAGTAACACAAGTAAATCGTGACACCATCCTTTAACCTTCCAACTCCAAACCAAAAAATAATAGTTAGAAATGCGGATTTAGATCAAAATACATTATTATAATTATTTCTATTTGCGTAAATTAATATGTTTAATGCATTAAAAAGATACATTACAAAAAGGTACATTAAAAAGATATAAAATTAAACATTTAAAGGGTAAAAAAAATCTATGCTAAGACTAAAGTTTATCAAGTACTGATTATGCAATACAGTAATTTTCTTATGTTAGACACTTTCAGTACTTTCCCAGCCCATGGAGGAATACGTTGAGTATGTCATACTAAAGTTTAATCAGACATAAACATGTATCTAATCTTTCCATGTCTGTCAGAAATCAATGCTCAAAGTACATCATACAATATTTTTCATCAAACATTGTTAATCTCTACATACACTATCCATCAATTTGAATGCGAAAAAATTCCTTTATTTTGGCAAATCACAAAAATGGTATACCTCCATTATCTGACAAACATCTGATCATACAATATATATAATATATTTATAACTTTCTGACAGTACTTAAGGTGTAAATCCGTTAAAACTTTTCATGCTTTGTTTAATTTACAATATGAAATTTTAATACAGTAACATGACATATCCAAATATATAATAGTAACAGAAAATTAATGTTTTATTAGAATATGATCCCACCATTCTCCCGAGGTTTGTTCTTCAGACAAAAATATACACAGAACTGATAAATTAAACCAGGAAATTATTCATATAAGCATGATGTATTTTATTAAGGGGTTTCAATTGTTTATAGGCTTTCTTAAAGTTGCTGTGCAAATTCTACATGTATAATACAAAATATTATTAGTAGCGTTAACAGGATTACTGTGGTCAGCTTCTCCAGGTTTCCTTGAATAATTTTCTCCAAAGAAAAATGTTTATTTGTATAGTAAAAAAATTGTAATTGAGAGTAATGTATTCACATTAAGAATTATATTTTTTATGCTATTATAAGTTTCGGGCTCCTAATGAATGCATACATTTTTCAACAAATATTTTGTTTCTTTTAATATTTTTAAATCATATGTGTGATATTTTCTACACTTTTTTTTTATTGTAAATCTTAACTTGCTGTATTTATTTTTAGCTCTTTGGTTGCTAATGTATTGATGTGAATAAGAAAAGAAAGTAAATAAAAAACCCTGTCATATATAAGTAGTAATAAAACCTTTATATCGATTTATATTTTTATAGTATACTGCACTTGCGCTGTGGTTGTGTGTTGTCTGATAACGGACTATGTTTAAAGCAATTTGACCTAGCTTCTGCAGTACACTCATGCTGCTATGAGAAGCCTACTTTTGTATTTGATATTTTTCCAAGCACCACCACCCACTATTAACCATGCTATGTAAATATATTTTCAATCTCATAGTCATTTGCAATAATTTGGCTCGCTTCTTTCCAGATAATTACATAATTTCAAATGAAACAATTTCCATAATTTGTTACCTTACAATTAAACTCTAATTCTTTTACCAATCAAATACACAACCAACGTGTTAGTTAATTTCCTTTTTTTCTAACCTTGTACAAATTCAAGTTAACCTATTTCTAAGGTACTGTAGCTAATTCGTTTAACCCATTTCCAATGTATTAATCAGTATAAGGCTATTTAATTGAAAAGCAGCACCTTTCACCTGTCAATATTCTTTGGTTGGCTTGCAATAACAGAATTACTGGCTGTTTTAAAATTGCTTACTCCCTTGAGGTGAAGGGTATAACTGCAATAGTGCGCGCATGTCTTTGTGTGGTGTGTCTTTCGGGGCGCATCACTCAAAAACAGATTTTAGAATGTTTATATGATGCTAGGCCTCATTTGGCTAGACCGAGTCGACTTGAGCCGACTGACCGCGGGCCAGAGTAGGGATGCGTCAAATTCTGGCCAGGGGACTGAAAGTGGTCAGCCTGGTGTGCAAACTCGCCTGATTGAGAGCCTTGCAACACAAGGCTATGATGCTAGGCCTTGTTTGGACAGGCTTGACATTTTCTGATTGGCTTCATGCAGTGCAAAATCTAATTATTTATGCACATCTACATTTCTGTTTAGCTTGAAATTTACTGGACACACAAGTGTGGTCAAAGGTTGTGTAAAAATATTTGCTTGAATTATGGCAATTTTATTTATTTATTATTTATTTATTTGCATTTTATATCTTACTTTTTTTTCTTTCCATGAAGCAGGTTATCGTGCTTGGCGTAGATCGGCACATCCTCCCCTTCTTCCTGCTCAACGGTATCAGGATCCTTCGTTGCCAAGAGATCCACTGAGCTTCCCATTGGAAGAGCTGAAAGGAAAATACACATATATTGCTTGTGATAAATTTGCTAACAGATTAATTAACAAAAACATTGAATGCTACCAGAGAGTGAAGCCATACAAAGGAACATTGTATGTGTATTGTTTAGATTGGATTTGAATTTAGTGATGCCTTGGCAAGGGAGGATTATACAATTACTATTATGGGATAGTGTGTTGGAAGGTTTTGAGGAGTACAGAATAAAGGAAGTTTACTAGCATTGCTATTATCCAAGATCTTCATCATTATAATCCTTGTAATTGTTGCTGTACAGGTTCCTGGAGCAGAGGACAGTTTTTGGAAGTTTCATTATATAGTACTATAGAATTGTTAATGAAGGAGTTTTTGGATTTATTAGAATTGCACTTAATGGTACGAAGCCTGCCAGATTTATTGTGGGAGTACGAGTTGTTCAATGGGCGAGACAAATATTTAATAATCTTACTTAATTTACATAACCCATGTTTGTCGTGTAATTCACTTAAGCTACAGAGGTCTTTCTGATTAACAAATTTTTTGGAGTTTCTTCTTGTTAAAAATTGTAAGATTAGCGTACCAAACAACACAGTCATTAGTTCGAACACTTAAAATAGTACTATTAAAAAAACAGGTTAAGAATATTAAACTACCATTGTAGTAGACTTCTGGAGCTGTTATAAATAGTAGTCCAGGCCCTTTTTTGATGAAGGCCACTGAACAGTAAAATATCATGTGTCTGCAATATCCATATGAAAGCACAAGTATTCAGTAAAAACATAACAATGAAGGTGAAAATTAAATGTTTAGATAATTAAAATACATAATCTTACCATCCCCATCTTGCTCATTGGCATTGCGATATCGATGCATTCGTAGCACGTGGTCGGAGATTCGACGATCTTGCTCTGGGTCCATCTGAGGGTTAAGCAGTGTATAATGGATTAATACTTAATCTCCTTTCGATTTCAATTCAAATTCAATTTTCAAACTCAAGCCATCAAGGGATATGCAATATCATTAAAAATAAAATCAATATTTACTTATAATCCTGGGTTATATAGGAAAATAAGTTAAAACTAAACACCCAATCCTTCACAAGGAGACGAGAAAAGATAAGGTTTTCTCAACCTGTCTCCTGATGTGTCAAGTTTTAATTTTAATTATATACCCTTTTTCATTCATTTCATAGTCTTATTCTATTTTTCTTTTAAATTGATCAAAACTAATTTCGTTCAGTGATTATGACAAAGCATGAAACTTCTGTTTCATGCTATTATTTCATATATGACCCTATTCTAGGTTTGCTGTTTTAATCTCAACTGTTTTTTCCCCCTTTTTTTTAATACCTCACCTTTCAAATTGTTTTCGTAATCAAATAATTTTTTTTTTTTTGCTTTTTGTCATATTCTTATAATTTTAAAAAAATCTAGTCATCTAAAGGGATTAATAGAGATTTGGAAGAAAGACAATATGCTACTGTCATCTGGTTTGAAATCAGAAATGCTTTGAAAAGGTATTGTGACGACATACAGGATATAAAATAATGAAGAAACAAATGAAATTACTTAGCGGCATGCCAAGAAAAAGTGGAGCAGACGCTAGTACATATTTAGAAAAAAAATGTGAATGACAACGTACAGTTTCAGTACTCATCACTTAGTACATGCATACTGCTAAAAAATGAAAGCTCTGGAGGCCTGCTGTTGTTAACATCTGCAATCTTGCATGACATGTAAACGTGATTATTAGACTAAGTGTATTAAGATGAAATCCCATTACTAATAAAAAAGCACTTACTTGATCAAGAACAATGAAGATGAGATCAAAACGAGACAGAAGAGAGTCCTGAAGGCCAATATTTTCCATTGGAGTTTTATACTCATCATACTACATTTTATAAAAAAAAAAAATGATAATCAGTATAATAATAAATATCGATTGCTAAAAATTATGCAATGAAAAAAAACACAAATTGGCGAACAGAAATAGTTAAACGAACAATTTAACATACCCTTCCATATACAGGGTTAGCGGCTGCCAAGACGCTGCACCGTGCATTCAATTTGGCGTGGATGCCCGCTTTGGCGATAGTAACACGTCCCTGTTCCATTACTTCATGGATGGCTGTACGATCTTGATCACTCATCTAAAATCAAACAATGCAACACATTTTTATAAAGTTTTCGAAAATGGATAGTGTTTGAAATATTTAGTGTTGCTTTTGTTGTATTTTGTCAAATTTAGGTGAAAAAAAAATTATTTTATTTACTTATTTATTTTACAGGATTTATATAGTGCACATATCCAGAAAACTGCTCAATGTGCTTTTTTTCCTTGGTCATTGGATACAGAAAAATCACACACAACGTGCAACCTCCTCCTCTCCCTGCAGAGTATTCCTAGTTATGCGTGTAATCAGCACTACTAAATTCATTCAGAATCATTCACCTTCTACTTGGTACCCATTTATACTCCTGGATGAAGAGAGGCAAATGCAGATAAAGTGTCTTGCCCAAGGACACAAGCAGTGTGACAAGCACAGGTCTCGAACCCCAGACCTTCCAACTGAAAGCCTAACACTTTACATGCTGTGCCACAAGCTTTTATAATTTTTTTTATTTTGACAAAATTGTTCTGCCAGAAGTATTTAGTCATAATCACTTACCTTGTCAAATTCATCGATGCACACCACTCCTCTATCAGCAAGTACCATAGCACCAGCTTCTAGTCTTCGTTCTCCAGTCTCCTGGTCCATTGTGACGGCTGCAGTGAGACCAACACCTGATGAACCCCGACCTGTAGTTGGAATGGCCCTTGGTGCAGTGTGCAGCACATACCTGGTAAATAGGCAAACATTTTTATATGTAACAATTAAATGTCTTAGGAATATTAACAATTATACTTTAGTAAATATTATTTGTGATTAATAATATTGAGACACTGGCTTCAGATTATAGTGTGTTTATGGGTGTGCACCAACAAGACTTTTACTGACAATGTAAACCTTTCCTATATTTGCATTCCAGTCAACTCAACCAGTACTTAGTACAGCACATGGACAATGTATAACATTATTTAAATCCATTATTAAAATCTATCTGTTCCTAATGTCTTAAGATAACTTGTGCATGTCTTGGTGTATAATTTTATGTGACTGCCAATTAATTAATACAGGTCTCTCTCCAACTAAAGACCATTTTTGAGACCAGGGTTCCATGGCCTTTAGCAGCTTTTGTCTCTAATTAGAATAATAAAGATAAAAGACATTTGTAAATTTGAGATCACAGGAAAGTAGTCTTTAATTTGACATTGTCTTTATAAAGAGGAGTCTTTTATTCGAGGGAAACCAGTATTTAAAAATAAGTTAATAACAACATGTTCCTGATGCAATCATTCCAACTCTTAATAATTAGAAGACAACACATTGGTATTTATTTTAAAGAACAAGGTTGTGCTTACCTAAGCATTTGTGATTTAGCAGTGGATGGGTCACCAATTAGAAGGACATTGATATCTCTGAAAATGTTACAAATCAAAAAATACAACATTATTGTCAGACCTGTATTTTTTTTTTTGTTTAAAAAAATTATCAACATCAGCTTTATATTATTGTCATAGAAATATAGTTTTTTTAAAAAATTTAAAATAATAATTATTAAAATCAATGTTAATGAAGTGTTGCTGTAATGTGGTGGTAAATATGTCTCTCTTTCAATCTCCTGTTACTGGGTCCAATTCCTGCAAACAATTTTTCTCATTGCAATAAACTCACCGCTCTAAGCCTCACAAAGAAACCTAATTTGCTGTGCATTACATAATCTATCCTGTAATTACACAGTGTACAGATTCCAAAAAATATATTAATTATTTTACCACGACTTACCCACGAAGTCGTGTGCCATTTTCAAGAACTTTTTCCATCCCCCCAAGCAACATACAAAGCACCGCTTTCTTGATGTACTCATGTCCATGGATTGAGGGTGCTATTGACCGTGCCAACAATTCAAACACATCATCTTTTTTGTTGCGGGCAAACCGTTTTATATTCTGGATGTCTTTCACAGAGTATGTGGGAACATTTTCTTTGCTCAGGAGTCTAATGTTGTTGGCAAGCAGAATGGTCCTGGAAAAAAAATATATAGATTTTTAATAAATTACTGCCCATGAAAACATCTGGTAAATCTTCAAAAATTTGATAAAAATTACTGAATTGCTTTAAAAGCTTTAAACTTATAAAGTTATAAATTCCCAATGAAACAAAGATTGAAACAATTTATCACTAACACACGACCCCTCTAATTCGAGACAACTTTTTCAAAGAACCAAATGACAATCTATTAACACTACAGTTGAGGCTGAACTCGGAGACAACCCTAAATTTTCAGGTCCCGAATGTTGTCTCAAATTGGAGGGCAAACTGCAGTACTGTTATGGTCATTAGAACTTGTGAAGTCGGTGTTTCCCATGAATGCACTCTTCTTGTGTTCTCTTTATCAGTTTTCACAAGTTCTAATGAATGCAACACTTTAGTACTGTTAAAGAATGGTTAGAAACATTAATCTATAAATCATGTTATTTTATATAACACTTTACCTGAATGTTCCACTTGTGAAGGATCCTTTTTTGCTTGGTAGGCAGCGATATGTACCAATCACCTGAACCCTGTCACCAGGCTAAAAATATTTAACATTCTATTATTTTTTCTATTAAGATTGGAGTTAAAAACTTTAAAATTCCCCATTTCATTCAATTTATTTAACTAATCATACAATATTTATAAAGAGGGCAGCAAACACTATTTTGAAAACTTCAACACACAGAAGAAAAAAAAAAAACATATTCACTGTTACTACTGTAACTGTAGGTTGAAGTAATCATCTAAAAACACATAATACTGTATATTATCATCACCCCTACCAGAACAATGAAACAGTCAATCATACCTTGCACTCATCTACCAAATCGTCATCAGTGATGATATCAACTGACCGTGGAAGCTGGCCTGCTGGGGCCTTCTCTGGCATCTCTTGGATGGTCAGCGTTTGGTGGTCTTTATAGATGGATAAGCCATACTCAGTTTCAAGAGGATTTTCTTGATCATCCTATAAAAACCCATAAAACTGTTAATAAAATGTAATATAAAGTAGTGTAATACAATATTTACAATAATATTTTTGGGTGTTGTCACAATAAATAAGGGATATTATTCATAACTCAAATATCACATGTACGAAAAATCATATTAAATTAATTTTTTTTTTAAAGCGATTAATTTCTCAAAGTACAGATTCAAGAAACTTTATTGTCTGTAAAACATAATAAAATATAAACAGAAAATTTAATTACTCAACAAGATTTAAAAGTTAGAAAGGAAATTTACCCACCACATTACATGTTCAATGCCAATAAAATAAAATCTTACAATATACACATCAAACAAAAACATGAAGAAAATGAACCAAGATTTAAAGAAATCTGTTAAAACTCTGTTCCACAATTAGGATGAAAACAAAAAGTATCTCACTTTTGTTGGATAAACTGAGCTTGATGGAAATGCATCCAGTGATGTAAGATCTGTATATTTTCTCTCCATTGTTTTTTTGGTTGCTTGGCAATAGTGTACACTTCTAACAATCTTTGGTCTAACAAGAGAACCTGGCAAAAAAGAGAAAACGCTAACAATTATTTCAGAATCAATTTTAATGGGATTGTTGCTTTTTGGTGATCCGCATCTAGTGCGGATCACCTCTTGTTATTGTCAGAGATCTTTTTTTTTTTATTCTACATTCTGACAAATAACTGTTCGCACGATATCTCAAATTTGCCGAGAGCTACGCACAAAATGATTACAGCAAACATTTGGCTTGGCCTGGAATAGTGACACTAAGCTTTGCAAGGTTACCAGTCACGTGTGACGTCATCTACGCGCATTTTAGTGTTTTTACGCAATTGATTATATCAGCCTAACCAATTGACATTTCAAATTCGTATTATGTGAGCATTAACTTCGAGTGAAGGTTGATTGTAATGTACACTCATTTTGCGCGTGCGCTGTATAACTCCGGGTGCACATTTTTACGCGCGCATCACGTACAGAAGTTAAAAATATTGTTTTTTAAAATGTTATAGGTCCCTGACACTGTATTCACAAATTTCCAATCTTTTTTGGTCATTTAGGGTCAATAGCAATGCTGTACGCGCGCATAGAACATAAAAGCACATGTGCGCATTTTTTCGACATATAGCAAAAATAGGCCAAAAACATGCCTATTTTCAATCAATTATATCTCCTTAGAATGAATGGTGACCCCTAATTTTTATTACATATTCTGAAAGCACATGAGTTGTACATATGATTTGATAGGTCATAATGGCTGATCGGACATTATGACGTCATCTTATTGCCATCTTAATTCAACAAACTGAATATTATCGATGTCGTCATTTAAAAAAAATGCGCATTTGAGCGTATCTCGCTTATTCTTGGTCAATTTTCTTCCAACTTTGAGTATGTTATAGCTAAGTCAATTCTCTTTCACATACGTACACTTTTTTTATATTTTGATGACGTCATCATGGTCAAAATATAGGGATTTGCTTACCCCCTCATATTTCTTTCGTCAAACTTTGATGACCCCATAATCACCTTAATCAGTCGTGGTTTCTGAATCATATTTAGTGGGCATAAACTTCAGGTCATGGTTAAATGTTATGTACATTATATTTTTGTGCTCGCGTAATAACGCGAGCGTTCGCGTGTGTCAAAATTAAAATATGCTTTATATCAGGTCTTTTTTTAATCAGTAATAGCTCCTTAGGATGAAAGGTGACCCCGAATTTTTATTAAATAATCTGAAAGCACATGAGCTGTAGATATGATTTTATATATCATAATAGCTGATCGGACATTGTGACGTCATCATATTGCCATCCGAATTCGAAAAACTGAATTTTTATATATGATAAATACTATAAAGGATAATAAGTCCCTCACAAACAGGCGTTTTGTCAATGAGAGTTGATACATGTATCTCATATCATGAGTGAACATTTCGTGACATTACCATGCGCATGTGTGAAATGACGTGCACGTACGCATGAGTAACTCTTTTAAGATGCTCCAAATTCTTTTTTTTAAAAACTGAATTAGCGTATACTTTAGGCCATTTTCAGCATTTAAAAATTGTTCAATCTGCACCGCGCACATTTCATCGAGGGTCAAAGTGCGGCGGATCACCTAACTCGTCCTCAGTGACGAGTTCAAATCTAGTTATTATTATAC
>NW_022684135.1:496580-529255 GCF_011630105.1 Anneissia japonica | reverse complement strand
GTAATATACTGTAGACTGAATTTTATATAATCAGTTTATCCAGCCCTCTCATCAGGATTTTTTTAAAGAGTGGGGAAATTTAAAAAAAATGTTCTCCTCAAAATTTTAAAGGGTGTTGCACAAAATTCTAAAGGGAGGATGAAAGCGTTGCCATTTTTTTATAGTGTGACAAGACGTGGCATGGCACATGTCCTACATTTTAAATTCATTTACTCAATACCTTCAATTTAATCTAAATGTAAAATATCATCAATATGTAAACAGAAACAAGTCATTAAATTATAATAAAATATTTCATTGAACAAAATAAATAGTCGATTGGGGGTCAGATCTATTTAAAAGGCAACAAGTGGGTATATCATTTTCTTCTATCTCTTCCGTTATCAATAAAACCAAGTGATTTTTTTTTAAACCAAAATCCAACAATAGAGGGGCCCAAGGAGGGACTTTCACGGGCAGCGAGTCTGACCATCTCAGCCCCACCATAGCCATATATAGGCCTATTTGGGGCTGAGGTAGGATATTTATGATTATGGCACCTACAGTAGAGATTGGAAATGACACTCTCAGACCTAAATTTTAATTAAATAATTTTTCTTTCTTCCACATTTTATTACCAATTTGAAAAATGGGGGGCGGGGAGCAGACATGTGATGTACTTTACTTATTGTTATAATAGTATCACTTATTTTCTTTGTCATTCTATTGTACCTTTGTGCTCTCTTTGGTAGCTTTCTTCGTAGATCATTGACATTCACAATTAAACGGTACTGGTTGTTCTTTATCATGTCTCGTACTTTGCCTTGATATGTGCCTTGGTCATTCTGCCAACAATGAAAAAAATATTGTTTTAAATGCTTTATCTACCATGTCAAACTATGGACATGAACAGATCTATAGCCAGGCCCTAGGCCTTATGCCTAGTTGTTGAGGAAGAGCTTTTTCGGTGGTATAGCCTAGGCCTAGCTAGCCCTATGAAGTTAGGCCAGGCATAGGCTAAACCTTCAATCTTGGTTTCAAATCTGTGACAGCGAACAAGGATTTTTTTTTATAAAGGCTAAAAAACACCTAGGCCTATACATTGTCATTTCGTTTTTGCATAAACATTTTTAAAGAACCACCCCACCCAAGCCCTAGGCCTACTTAGGTTAGCCTAGGGGCATAGGTCAGATTGACAACTCTCAGGTTAGGCCTACCCAGGCTTGCACAACAATTCTGTCATGTCCATTAAAAAACAATCCATGTCATCAGTGCTTGTGCAGCACATCCCAGGCTGGTGACTGGTCTAGGCCTAGCTAGGCTTACTATCTAGGCCCTATATGGGCCTAGGCTAGACCTCCTCCTATAAGAGGCCTAATTTCTACTCACATCATCATCTAAGAAATCTAGATAATCTCTCTGATACTCTCTAAGTTGTTGATCCACATCTGTATCCATCCTTATATTATTTTCTTCAACTAAATTTGAAAAGAACAGCAAATATTTCAGCACAGCTCTTCAATTCCCAGTGTACCCGTGTGTACAAAAGTTTCTTACCGCGGTATGGCTCAAATTCGCGCTATTTCACCACGTGATACTTGTGTTTATGCAAAGAGGGCTTTAAATAAACCGACTTCTATGATTGGCTACAGCGTCAAATCTAACAACGCACAAGTTAAGAACTAACTGGAGGTAAAAGGTCAAGATCTCCCAATGTTTTGTTTATAATGAAATTTGAGAATACGATGCTCTGGTTATCATGGAAAATGAAGAAAAGTTAATTGACCTGCAGTTATGTAGCGATAAAATATTGGTCTGGAAAGCAGACGGTAATGAAATAAACGTTAAGTTGATACAATCTCAGGGATCGAAAAATGTCCCCGCCTCTCTTCTTACCTAGGACTAGCTAACTAAACTAGGCCTAGGCCTAGGCGAGGCTTGTTGGGTAGTCAGGTGCCCGGAGACAGTCAGTAGCTGCCGTGTATACTCTATTACTAGATCTAGGATATGCCTACCTACCTAGGTCCGTTGAGAGAGTTGAATTGAAGGTTGATATATTATATAGCTGCACAACTGTGTACTCACCCCTACACTACCATGGTCTTGGTTCAAATCTTCCAAACTTTCTGAATGTTATGTTTTGTAGCTGGAGGCTGAAATAAAAGTAGTAAGACCTTCGAGCAAAACTGTTAGGCCTAACTATCTTTACACGCAATTCGGTAAATAAGGGCTGATTCCGCACAGATTTTGCCGAAAGCTAGGCTTACTCTTAATAACCAATGTATTATGCGCTAGTTACGATTCTGCGCGCCTATTTTCCTAGCGATTTTCTGCGCAATTTTCAGCTAGTTTTTGAGGTAAAGTCCATGTAATCAAAATACTTTACAGTATGGTAGACATATTCTGTTATAACACAGATAATCATTTCCCATATAAATATTAATAGTTTTATAATACAATTTTCATTTTTTTTATAGATGTTAGGACAATACGAGATGAGCACCATATAGTGGGAAAGCTGATTGGTTGCCTACCAAGAACTCCGCAACAGAACTTACAACTTGGTCTTCCCCTACAACTTCTGCCAGAAGAAGCAGCAGTATTGATCGAATATGGTAGGTTAAAGTTAGCACTCTAATTCGCGACCACCTTTAAGACATGAAAATATGGGGTTCGCTAAATAGATTTTCATCAAAAGATATCAGTTGGTACTTCAAAAAAGGGGTTGCGAATTAGAGGGTCTCGAAAAAAGAATTTCAGAATTAGAGGGGTCTTGAATTGAAGGGCAAACTGTACTTCAGATTGTTATCCTAAATTCTATTGATATTAAAAATTTGTATGCATTTTTTACTATATTCCATCCAGTGGTGGCTCCAGACATTTTTTGACAGGTTTCTAAACCAAGAGTTTTTGATCTAAGTCCCTAATAAAATCCCTGATGGGAGAGATTTTATAGTTCAGGATGGCCCAAAATTATGCTTTTTGACCACAAAGAGTCAGTGGCATAGTCTTGAAATGGGGAAAGTGATATGAGATGTTTTTAACTGCTGTACTAGAGCGTGCAGTTTTTGCTTTGAACATTTTCTTTGGTGGAAGGAGACGGGGGAAACAAACTTTTACCTCAGGCGGGGGGGCGGGGGAGTGTGCGTCCCCTGCTCACCCTTAGATACACCACTGCAAAGTGTGTAATGAAATCTTGACCTTGCAATTTGTCAGCTTATTTCTAAAGATTGCATAAGGAGGGCAGCTTCATGGAATAGAACCTAAGACACAATGGTCTTTATGGATCAGTGCATCAGCTGTGCTATGCTGCCCTCTGTAATTGTTGAGTGAACGTGATGTTGGATATGAAAGAAATAGAAAAATGTCTAAACCTACAAAATTTATCATTTTACTCCACAGGGGTCGCTAGAATTATAAAAATAAAAATTGCAACACCAGGTGCTGAAGATGTTGAGAAATTTAAAGAGGATAGACAGAAAAGTTTTATGGAACAGGTTTGAATAAAATTTTATAAATTAATTTTTATAAAGGTCTTAAACCATTAGTGCATTTCATTGTGGATAGGGGAGGACTTACTCCTTAACAAGTATATTCACAGTAAAAAATAAACACAAGCTCATATCTATGGAGTTTACTAATGTGGACGCCCAAAAACGTGGGTCAAATTGAAGTGCTAGTCTCAGTGATAGTACATAATCCGGGACAACTTGAGAGTGTTGGACGATGTGACACTGTCGGTGGCGGTCTGAACGGATCGTCATAAGTTCCAAAAATTGATCCATTCTTCATAAAATCGTGTCGGCCGTAGACCGTAGAGCACAGTGAGTACCCAGTTTAAAACTGTCCTGTTACCTGTTATAAAGTTATGGTATTATATTGATATTTTATACCCAAAGCATATTCTCACTTTCCTCAAATATATTATATTATCCTATATTTCAAAATTTGGACATTTTCATACACTAAATATGCCCTGCACATTGCACGCCTGCTTATGGAAAAACATGCAGGCGCAAGGTCAATGTGATTGACCTAGGCTCCCAGGAATAATAATTATTATTAATTTATTTTTATATTTTCGCTTATATTTTATTTTATTTATATTTTGTATACACACAATACCAAGCCATTATTGAGTGTCACCCTACACAGACACTTACTAAATATGTTTTGTTTCAGAACCATATTTACAATTTGGAGAAAGATTCTAAAAAGGCAGATATTTTGAAGAAAAATCAATCATCCTTTGGTAAGAAGAAGAAACAACTAAGAAAGGAAAGAGCAAAGAATAGAAAAATGCTACTCGGAGGACATATAGGAAGGCCAATCGGAGAGAGCCATGCATCCTTGCTGTTAAAAGATTCTAGCTTAAGTGATGACCTAAAAGATACCAGGAAAGCATATGTGAACAAGGAAGGGTTGCCTTCAGACAAATCTATATCAGAGGGTATTGAAAACTCAGAGATTACAGAAGATGCTGGAATGGTCAAAATTGAATCAGTTGGAGTTGGAGAGCAGGCAGGAAAGATTAATATAGATGACAGAGGAAATAGTAGTTGCAATTTAGAACGTCTTAGCAAAAGTTGTAAAAGGGAGGTGGACAAGGAAGATTCAGAAAATAATGTGGCTAATAAGAGACAGAAAGTATTGGCAGACCAATTTGAAGATGGTCATGAAGTCTCTGGCAATAATATTACCACATGTAGTGAACAGAATATCACTCAAATTGAACACAGAAAGTTACAGAAGGGTGAAACTGAAAATGTACCTGAAAATGGCATCAAAAACAATGATTCTGAAAAAATGATGGATGTTGAAAATTATGCAAATGTAACAGATTCAAGTGTAAAAGAGAAAAAACAAACGGTTGACAATATTGATAGCAAGTTGAACTGTAGAGATACTGTTTGTGATGGTTTACAAGACAATCCAAGTTGTGCTGCTATTGTTGGAAAGGATTCAAAGAATGAATCCGTGGTTAAGAATGATAGTGAAGAAGAAGAAAAAAAACATGGAGAGGAAGAAAATAACACCAGTAAAGGGCACCGACAGTGCCTGATACATTTACCAACATGTAAGCAATTCTAAAAATGTTTGGGAATTATAAGATTGATGTTGGTAAATTAATGGTGAGATATGTGTGTGTAGATCAGGGTATCGGTTTGCATAGATTAGAGGTTTAGTAATGTAGATAATTATAGGGCCAACTAAAAAAGTACAGTGTTGTATAAGATTATGGCTTACAGTGGGGTGGGGTGGGTGGTGCTGATGGAGTAGCAACACTATCCTAGGGGGGCCTCCTAAATCCTCCCCTGTACAGTACTGTATGCTTAACTACCGTACAGTATGTGTGATGTATTTATTTTAAGAGTAATAATAGAGAAATTCAATTCAATTTTATTATGCTTCAAATGCCATCAAGGGCCAATATCCAGAAACCATCCTGGTTTCTGCCGTTTCTGGGATTTGCTACCGGGAAAGTGGAAGGTATGTGCACTTGCAATTGCTCCTTATACAGAGGTGGTGCCATCTCTCGTCAGGAACGGCACCTTTGTAGGGACAGCGTCCCTCTCCCATCCCGTAGGGCGAATCCGGGCATCTCTTCACTGCTATAACAGTGAGGCTATATTTGAATTTCTCATTTGGGATACAGTACTTGCAATTTCCCATCAGTGAGTGAGAAGAAGGGGGCCCTACCTATAGGCCCAGCCTATTGGAGTTGGGATTTAATCTACATTTGGACCGAAATTAGGACCGCTTTTCTGATGCGCTGAGCGCCATATTTACAAACTGATTCATTTTTCTGATCTGTTTGGTAGGCCTTCCGATCCGGTACTTGAAGATGCAATGGTTTGGTTGGGTAGTACTATTAATAATGAGATTTAATACGGCTACTGTTTAATACACAACATTTTTATTTGTGCAGGTGCTGCTAAATTTGATAAAATCCCTTTGGAAGAGTGGAATTACCCATCTTCAGATACAGAGTGGCTACGATTCCTAGTATTCAAGCATTTCTGGGAAGAGGGTTACTACTTGACTTGTGGAGGAAAGTTTGGTGGAGACTTCTTAGTATACCCAGGTAGGATTTTCAGTTATGCATTAAAAGGCTGAGTCTCAAATGGTAGTACTGTATAATACCATGATAATACAGTGATACTTTGATCTTTACAATACCCAAGTTCATTAATTTTATCATATCTGTTTATTTTTCTCTTCCTAGGTAACCCCATGCTTTTCCATTCATCCTTCATTGCTATTTGTCGCCCTCATAGTGAATCGTTCACTGCACGAGAATTGGTTCAGTTTGGTCGAATGGCATCAAATGTGAAGAAAACTGTGATTATATGTTCATTAGATACACAAGATAAACTAGTATTTACCTCTGTACAATGGACAGGAATATCATAGCCAGGTAACAAGAGTGAATGTATAAATGCAGAGGAAACTGAATGAAGAAATAGTTTTTAAGTCCCATTCTGAAAGTGGCTGTTTGATAAAAATTTTAATAAATAATGTTTGTAAAAACAACTACCCACTGTTAACAAGAGAAATAAATTTGCAAGGAAAACCAATTACGATTGTTCAAAATAATGTTTATATACTTATTCTAGCGTTCTCTCTGCATTTTTGGCTTTCATAAACCTATAGGAGCATGTGGTTTGGTGTGTAAGGTGTTGGACTTCCGATCGTGAGATCGACGCTCCTCACATTGCTTGTGTCCTTGGGCAAGGCACTTTGCTTACGTTTCCCTCTCTCCACCCAGGAGTATAAATGGGTACCTGGGAGGATGATGTGGCATTGCAAGTATTAGTCTATTGGCATTAAATTATTCGCACGACTAGGAATACTCTCCCAGGGAGTGGAGGAGGTTGCACTTTGTGCTGGTTTGATTATGGATCCGATGACCAGGGGTAATAATAAAGAACATCGCTAGAGTCTTGTATCCTTAGCAAAAGGCGCAGTATAAATCTCTATATTATAATAAATTTAAAATATTAGTGTGTCCCACTCGCTCACATACCTAAACTGGCTGCTGATATGCAGGTGCTTACTGTAATTTTTCATTTGGAGCATTAGAAAACTGTTGACAATGTTCAAGTTTACTGGCATTTTAACCCAACTGTTATTCAACATCAACTATGCGCCTTTACAGCAGAAACAACTCGCAACCGCTATACTAAAACTGTAGGAATAGTCACTCACACATCACAAGCCTGGTTTGTTTACCCACAGTAGGTCACACGACTCCTATCATAAAATTTGTCTATTGGAGTAGTAGGTTCCAGGCCCTAATTTTGGGTTACTCACTCTTTATTGCACGTAGTGCGCACCATACCTAATTTAATTTGCGTCCCATACTCGATTTCTTTTATTCCGTCTCTAAATTAACTTTCTCGTTGGTGGCGCTGTCCAGCATGAGAAAAATAATAACAAATTAGAGACTATTAGAGTAGTGTTTAACATGCTAAGCTATGTTTGTTAAAATGAAAGAGTAGGATCAATGGCCACAAATAAATTGAAAATAAACAACATTTTTAAAAACTGATTTCAACAAAATATTTATTTCAAGTGTACACTGTAAATACTGTATATAGTCAAAGTGTATTGGAAGACTGCATTTTACAGAGAAACATTTAAATTCAAAAGTCTATTAGCAAATCACAAATTTATACAAAGTTTTATGAAACCACAAATTCAATAAAATATTCTTGGGTCATCATCTGAAATAATTTCGTCTAATTTAATTACAAAACAGGTCGCCAGCAACCTAATTACTGTTACAATACATCAAATAAATACAATATACCGTACTTGAAGTATGTGAAAAATTCTCATTGGTAAACAAATTCATTCATAATTTACTGATTTTTAAAAACATTATAGGAACACTCATTGCATATTAATCATTATCAGTTCTTAAACATCAATACAAATTGTTAACACTTATCTGATTTAAACAATACATCAAAATACTGTTCCACTCCTAACAAGAAATAGTGCTTTAAAGTGGCAATTGTAGAAACTATTATGGAGCACATCATACTGTAATAATAGTAGAATACTGACAAATGCTGTTTAAACATGTTTTAAAGCACAAAATATGAAAGTATTCAAAATATTTAGATTTACCAAATACACAAATAAATTTTGATCAAAATACACATTCAGTTCAACAAATTTGAAAAACATACATTTTTACATCTATTAAAATTTTTTCAATACAATTCATGTTTAACAATACAAAATTGTCAATACATTGTCTAATTTTTAATAATTCATGAAGTAAGCTACAGTAACAAACCTATTTAATTATACCCTGGAGTTGAAATAAAAAAAACTACAGGGGTGGTCAAAGCCGTCGTAGATTGCCTTTACTACTTTTACTACCGACTACATTACCTTTCTTGGAAATGCGCCTTGGGCTAACTTTGCAAGGGGTGCCCCTGTGGAAGTTTGTATGACAGGAAACGCAAAAGTCAAACATACAAGATCGGCGTTTGCAATTTCCACGTTGTCTATTCATACTAAGTTTTGCTGGAGAGCAGCATCGAGGGCACTTAGATAACGACTCGTCAACCAGAAGATCTGACGCAGCCTACAAAATAAAAAATATGTTTTATTATTAACATATTTAATTTCGTCTACGTAATAAAGTGGTGGCAGTGGTAAATGCTATGTAAACTTGTGTTTGGGAAAGAAAAATCTATTTACACTTAGTGCAGAGTGCATAATTTTTATTGATCATAGAGTCTATATGGAATGTTCTATTGTATAGTAGGGACAATTTACACTACACTATTATTTTGTAAGGTTTAATGTACAAAATGCAGTGTACAGTATTAGTGCTTTAGACGATAAATTTTAACAATAATGTTATCAATAATTGGGCACTAAGAATAATGTATAACCTGAATAATAAATAGAATATTCATTCAATGGGAAAGAACAGTGATTGGTGAAAATAACTACAATAAAATTTATCATTTTAAATGATTGAAGAATGAAAATTAATTACAATAGACCAATTTTGTGATAATGACTATAAATATCAGAAAAAAATAACAAACAAATGTTCAACTTATGCAGTCACAAATTGACGGTACATCCCGTAAAATATCAACCACGTAACAAAATACATTATTAAATACAGTAATACAAAACTCACCTCTCTAAACATGTTATGCCTTCTAGTTGACAATTGGTTATTTAGGGAAATTTTGACGGGTGATTGTGCTATACATTCTCTATGTGAATTCTTACGTTGAACCTCTTTCAATGGACAATTCATAGATGTTGTCTCTTTCACAACTGCCGTTTTCATGTGGTTTTCCTGTGAAGTATCAAAGGAAAATTAAAATTATTAAGACAATATTAATCTTAAGTGCAAAGGAATACGAGAGGGAGTACACAATGCGTCGCTAAGAGTGATGAATGAATTACTAACTTTCGTGAATTATTTATAAGCCTTGGAATTAACAGCGTCATATAATAATATAAACAAAAACAAGTTTAAATTATGTTTTTTTTAAAACCATGCTTACTTTATTCTTTTGAGAGACTGTTGATTTTTTCTTCATATCTTGAACTAATTTTGACTCATCACAGAATTCTTTCCACGAACTACATACACAGGACACACTGAAAGAAAAAATAAAAGAACTTGAAATTGAGTCGAACTGCATGTTGGCAGTCACACCTATCTTACTGTACCTTCAAATATCATTAGGCCCAATACAAAAAAATTATTAGTTTATCTCACTCATGCGCATGTCTTTTATGGTATTAAAAAAACAAATTTTTGAATTTTTTGTTTGGAAAAAAGTATTATTTTTGAAATTTTGTTTAGTACTGTAAATAGTTAGATATTATCTCTATCATGTTTTACTTTGAATATCAATGCACCAGCAAACAACCCAAGGGTAATATTTGGCTTTAACATAATAAAAAATAAAAAGCCTCCCTCCCTCATAACTTTTCCCGCCTAGATAGGGTGATAAACTAATATTTTTTTTATAGGGCCACCTTATTGATTCAATCCTTAAAAACATGGGTGATTTTCTAATTAAAAAAAATAATTTACTTTCCAGTAGGGCCTATTATATAGTAAATCTGGATTTAACATAAAATTATGTAATAAAATGTAAACAGAATAATCACATTAATAATGTCCTGGTATGATTCACTGGCAAATGTTGATGTGATATTTTACCTTTGAAGATCATCGGGAGATAAGTACGATACTATTTGGTCAACGATGTTAGGTTCAACATTTAACAACTCAGATAAAATGTCACAATGTCTCAGGCCCATCTTCTTGCCAATTAAAAATGTACTGTCCATAGAGCTTGATATGTAACCACTATCAACCAGGGAACTTTGTTCAAATGACGATGAACTTCTAACCAACATAACTGATGATGATAGTTCTTGAGATTGTGGTGCAGTAGAATCATCAACACCTGAACTGTATGATGATGTCACAGATTCTATAGTTGTTTTACATTTTTCTTTACTGTTTTCATTATTTAACTGCTCTGGTTCATAAAAAAGATTCTTTGCAATGTCTTCAAAATATAATGGATCAATTTCTGGTTTGGTGAGACCACTGATGTTGATTTCTTTTGTTTGGATCGGCGTCAGCCATTCGTCATACATGAAAGACTGCGAGCCTGACCTCTCGATTAATGAATCTAACGAGAGGTTACGGAATGACCATGGTGTACTTGTCAGTAGTGGTGAATCTGCAGCTGTCTCTTTCAAACACCTTAAATGAAGTGGTGATGCAGCCCCTATTAATGGCAAGTTCTTTTTTTCTGGTGTACATGGCTGACTCAAAGGCCAAGATTGACTGCGTTTTGACAGATTCCTCACTGATAATGCATCTAAGGAAGGTAGCCGAGATCGTTTAATGCAGGACCCAAAAGTATCCATTACTGTACTTCTTTTTTTTTAACACTGAAAAAGATTATTGTAAAAAAAAACATTATATTCAATTCAAAAGACTGGTAAAGAACAAAATCATTATGTGTTGATGATAATGGCACGTAGAAGAAATTATTAGAATATCACTCTATTTAAAAAAAAATAAAAAATATTGAGGGCGGGCCTTAAATTTTTATCGATGAGGAAGAGACTGTTTTTATTTGGCAAGAATATTGTAAATAATGTATAAAAACTGGTTTAATTTTATTGTTTTTTAAAGAAAATGTATTTCCAGTCACAAAATTACATTGGTTTTTTATGCTTTTGAAATAAATGATGCGGTAAACATTTAGTTTTTTTTATTTAAATTTAACCTAAAAATGTTATTTAATAATGAAAATATTTATTGTAAAACACTTGTTTGTTTGTATCATGGTTTGTTAAACTGGTGTATTTGATAACCTAGGCCTAGTCCTAGGCTATAAAATTTTAATTTAAATTTATAAATCCTAGGCCTATCTATACCATATATGATAAGCTTTAATGACTGTAACTAAAGCCTGTGCTATGGCTAGTTCAACGAAATGCGTGCTTAGCACTGGCTTTCGTTGGGTGTCCTTGAGGGAGAACAATAGACAATTATTCGTTAGTTAGTCCATACAACATCCTAGGCCTAGGCTATATTTAGCCTAGCCTAACCAACAAGCAAGAAGGGCTTTTCCAAATTACCAGGCAATTGTCGTTCAGGGCACAAATATTCTCTCAAAATAAAATATATAGATCTGGATTTTACCTGACACTAGGCTATATCTTCAATGAATGTGATGCTGGCAGTTTTCGAAGTGAATTAAAACACTAATGAAATAATCATTTTCCCCACTTCTTCTTGGCGCTCACTTTCTTGGTGTGAACGAATTAATCGCGCTATCTGTCTGCTGCTGCTTTGAATTTTCGCGGACTGCTATATCCTTAGAAATCCAGTCGTCCAATGGTTAAATGTTTAAATCCTATTTAAAACTTCACTCAAGTTTTTGACTCCATTGGAATCCAAATATCTGGTGATGTATCCGAATCACAAAATATGATGAAAATAAGGATAGAAGAAAAAAAAAAAATTATTTGTAATTGCTCTATTCTTTAATTGTCAACAAGAGGCATGCTGATGCAGGCTGGATGCTGAAAGCTAGGTGCGTTGAATGTGAAAGGTCATGTGTACTACCACCCCGGCCAGCCACCATTTCGGCGTTCGCGCACTTGATGAATATTCCAAACTGTTCGGTATTGTTTCATAAATGTTTCATATATTTATAATAATGCTGTTGATATTCTTATTTGTCATGATTTTTGCCAAAATTCAGCCGTGCGATGCCATGTAATTGTATAGATAGTTAGCCTAGGCCTACCACACTCTCTTCCAAAGTTTCAGCTGCTGCGCTGGTTGTCGTAACTAAGGCTGGTCCTGCCTGGCTCCACCGCCGCTGCTAAACTGCCCTGGGCCTAGGTTAAACTAGACAGAGACGACCAAGTTTATAGGCCTAGTCAAATCTCAGCCAAAATTTAATATTATAGTTCTAGCCTAGAATATTTTAAAACATAGGGCGTAGGCTAGGCTAGTTTGCATGTATTGTTTTTTTTTACAGCTTTTTTTATTTTAATTTATTTGTAAAATAGGCCCTGCGCCTAGTAGGCCTAGGTTGGTCTAGCCTAGATTATTTCATTGATTGGCCATTTATATGATCATAAATATGATGATGTCTGACGACCTTATTAGTTAATTTTTTTTAAGGGACAAGTCTATTACAGTAGGTGTCCAGCAGTACCTGTTTGTACTGTTGAAAAAAAGAACAATAGGTACACATTTACATTAGGCCACGAGAATGAAAGTTGTAGGTTTTCGTCCGAAAAATTTTTAAAACACATGAGGCATTTTTTTCATTTTTCATTATTCAATATTTTTTTTATATTGATGTCCACAAGCCGCGGCATTGGTAATTTTATTTATTCCCCAAAAACAATGCTTATAGTCATAAAATGTACACTAGCCTATAAAACAGATCCTTTTCTACATTTAAGACCTCTTTAAACATACGAGATTTCCTATTGGTCAGAAAGATCGATTTGACCCGTAAATGACCTCAGCATTGATCGGCAATCATGGTGCGATGTGGCCAGGCCTGCTTTCGCTTGGTGTTTGCGACGAGCGATCAGTGATGAATAGATCGTTTTTCTGTCTGTTTACGACTTAGAAAGTCCGTTTTTTAAAACGAAGTATATTTTTTTTTCAAAATAATGAACTTTTCAAAATAATGAAAATTTTCGTGCAGTAGCTTTTTAGGCATGCGGGCGGTGGACGCAAACCTACAACTTTCATTCCCGTGGCCTTACTACATAGCTTTATATACTATATTCATAGTGGTCAGTGGCGGCACTAGGATTTCCCGAATAGGGGGAGGGCAAGGTCCCTGACAAGGGCATAGAGGGCGTGGTTGGACGGCGCTCAAAATCTTTGGAAAGTGGTCCAGGGGGTGAATCCACCCAAAGTATGACAATTTAGAGGTTTCAAAGGCTTATTCAATCGAGTCTACTATTATGTAGGGCCTGCAGTAACTTAACTGTTGCTGAGTACATTTCTGTATTAAATTATGATGTAAATACACTTTATTTTTTATAGATTGAATTCAAATAGCTATTAACAAAGCATTATGGAGCAAGCTAAAGATGGGGCTGCACCTCCACCTCCGAGACAAGCAATGATCTACATATGTGGTGGTAAGATCTTATCTCTGTCCATGCTATCAAATTGTAAGGGTATGATATGACATCACCAGACCCTTATATGGATGTATGTAATATGATATCATCATGATGCATATGAGCCCTTCACTCAAATTTGTCACATACTGTAAAACATGATAGTGTGGATAAAACTTAAAGGATAACTTTAGTAAAACATTTGGACACAAGTTAGTGCATGAGTTAACCTTACGTAATAGTAGACTTACGTGAACTTCCTCACCTTGCTGACCAGTGGTATCTACAATGAGGCTAAACCACCATCGGCAGGTGAAATCTGTGTTGGCCATGATTAAACCAACACCCCCCCCCCCCCTCCCTTTTCTAAAAAAAAAAAGAAAAAGAAAGAAATTTTTAAATTATTTTGCATAATACATCCTAAAACAGCTTAAAATGGCCAAAATTGCCAAGCTTCTCTAGGCACCAATAGTTCCCCTACACCTCACTAGAGATTCACACCCTTTGAACCCCTCTGGCCTTTTATATAAATTTTCAGAACAGCTTAAGCCACCTCTGAATGCATTCTCCCACAGCTGCTGGCTGTAGTTGGCACACTCAGAATTCACTCATCTCAACCATTCACACCATCATACAGTACATAAAATCCTTAACATTTCAGCATATATTTTTCAATTCTTATTTTAGTAAAGTTTTTTTTTTTTTTTTGTTGACAGAGTGCCATCAAGAAAATGAAATCAAACCAAGGGATCCTATTAGATGCAGAGAATGTGGATACAGAATAATGTACAAGAAAAGGACAAAGAGGAGTATCCTTTACAATGATATATATATAGTGTATATTCATATTCAAATATTTATATAGCGCCTTTCTCTGCAGGTACTGCAAAGAAAGCTGTATTCAGCGCAGGAGCAAGCAACCCCACCAGGTACCCATTTATACTCCTGGGTGGAGAGAAGCAATGCAGATAAAGTGTCTTGCTCAAGGACACAAGCGAAATGCACAGCGAGGGATTGAAACCCCGACCTCAAGGTTGGGAAACCAAACCTTTCACGCTGCGCCAAACCACTTATACATTGCAGTAGTTTGCCTGTTGGCTCTTTGAAAGTTGAGAAGCCAAGCAATCTTCTTTGTTATATCGAACAATTAAGTCCACAATAATGTTGAAACAAATTAATTGAATGTATCAAAAAAAAAAAGAAATCATGTTTGATGTTTATAATAATTTCCACATCTTAAAGATACTGTATATTGTCCCCCTTGAAAATGACAAAAATCATTTAAAAAAAATTTTGAAATTAACTTGCTCATTTTGCAGTAACTTACAAATTATCAATTTGAGCATAGAAATTATGAATTTAAAACATATGTAATAATGATAATAAATTAATAATGATAAAAATAATACTTGTTCTATGTTGAAGTTGATAATTTTATATTGCTTCCATATGAGCAAGTTAATTCAAAAATGCTTTTATGATGTGTTTTGGTATTTTTCATGGGACAATTAATACATCTTGCCTAGGTTTATTTCCAATCACAATATCTTGCTAATTGTTTGATTTGTAATTTAGATTTTAGTGGACATATATCAATAAACAAACCTTTTCTTTAACCAATGCAATTAGTGGTGGTGTTCGACGCAAGATGACGACTGATGTTTTTACCAGAGTTGAAGTCATTTTGAAAGCCAGAAAGACAAGTTGTAATCAACTCAAAGACCTCAATGTCCAATTGTTGCATTCCTTTTTCCTTACAATCATTGAAAGGAACCGTCATAAAAAAGAAGTCATAGGTCCCAAATAAATTATAATAATAATAGTTCATTCTTATATAGCGCATATAAGGAAGCTCTCAATGTGCTGAACATATTACTATGTCGGTCATTGGATCAAACACGTATGGAACACATACTCAGCTCCCCGAAATACATTTGCTGTAGAGCTGCTTGAAAAATAAAAATTAGGGTTTTAAGAAACAAATTTAATTTTTCTGTAATCATGCATCTACCAGTCATTAGTGAAATGTGTTTATGTAGTTTTTACATATTAGTACAATAAACTCAAAAATTGACAAATAAGCCTTTGAAACACCTAAATAGACATAGTTTCTGGGCTTCGCCCTCTGGACCATCAATGAGAGATTTAAGAAATGACCAACCATGCCCGCTACGCTCTCTCTTTGGGGACATTGGACCCCCTGTCAGGCAAATCCTGGCACTACTGCGATACATTTGTGTTTGAATTAGCCAGAGAAAGTGGGGAGAGGGGGGGGGTTTTGCACGACTTAAATGAAAAATTGTGTATGTATCTTGAAGATATATATGTCTAAACAGTAAAAATTTGTTCTATTTCAAACACTTTACAGAAAATAAATTTGCACAAAACTTTGTATATCAGAGTACTTTCTTTATTTTAATATATCTCTCTTTAGTATCTGTCATGCAGATATGTATATATATATACAGTACATACTTAATATGCTAGAGCATCAATTAAAAAAAAGTCTAATATGGTACATTAAAATATATTATCTTGCGTAAAATTAGGTAGTACAGTATAATGGATCTTTCCGGAGTGTCAATCAAACTTAACTGACCAATCAGGACAAGGCCAGGAATATGTGCATCTCACAAACGCACACGTTTGCCTATGATTTAACACTGTCGTTAAGGTATATTATCTCCTAAAGCAATGCAGAGTTGTATATGCCAAGATGGCCACCGTAGGAAAATGCCACCTTCATAATTAGAATACATATTCCAACAATAAATAAGCCCTCTGACTATTATTTTATTAATCGTTATTATTATTAATAACAATTCATTAAACTATCGTATCCAAAAAGAGGCCAAGTGGAGTATCTGATTTAAAAATTCAGTACTGTACTGAGAAATGAAAATCGACATCGTGTACGCTACACCGTGATGCTCAAGTTACAACATAGCTTTTAAAAACTGTAAAGTTACGTTGAGGACAACATTAAAATGATGATTAGCACACCACACAGCTCAGCATATTTTGAACATCGAATACACAGCAGTTAGCGCTCTAGTATTCCTATTATACCTCTATGGTCTATTCTGATAAGTTGACGGTTTTTCTGTATTGTCCAGAAGGGTGATAAATCACACATCGACCAATGACTCAACCATCACTTTTGAAAGACTGCTTCTGTGGCCGCCTTCATCATTTGTGTAGTAGCAGAAATATGCAGTGAATTTTGAACACTGAAATATGCATTAAAGCCAGTGCCAGAGGAAAAAACAAAAGGAACATACAGTAATTCTTTTTCCTCCAGTTTTGTAAATATTACTGTAGCAGCATTCAGTGTCTTTTACAACATACCAAGCATTTTTGTTTCTCTGGAGCCTGGCTTTAAATAAATAGAGTGTTATGTATATAAAATGCAGTCTTCATGCACACTTGATACAATTTCAAAATTCTGCTATTGGGAGCATGCAAACCTTATTCTGCCTTTAGATACATTAATACAGAACACTGAAGGGTAAAGATAAAAATGTTATTGTTGTAATACTTGTAGCAGGCATTCACATATTCATTCACAAATGGTTAAAGTACTGGGAAAAATAAATTTTATTTTGTTCGAATTTCTGAAAAGATGGTTCTTTGCGACTGTTGACCACCAAATCTCTGGCGATCGTCTTGCTCAAGTGTGTCGATTACAATCTGAAATTGAAAACAAATTTTGTATTTCAACAAATGAATGAAAATTATCAATAACAAATTATAGACTTTAATCTTCTGCTGGTCTAAGAAGAATCTTACTACATATCATCCATTACATCCTAATCAAACATTAGTTTAATTGCTTTTAAGAGCTAAACAAGTATTATTAATATTATATTATCATTTTCGCTATTGTCATAACCTTGTATTTAAAATTCCTTGCAATATTTGTAAATTTAAATAATAGCTGTTAGAATAAAATGAGAATAATTGAAAATATTTTTCTGTGCAAGGATGTGGGGGGTTCGCCACTCCTCCAGCATAACATTCTGTTTTGCCTTCCCAGCATATTCTAGTAGGCCTTCCCATTTATACTCCTAGGCAGAGAGACAAACGTAGATAAAGTGTCGTGCCCAAGGACACAAGTAACTTGTGCAGTGAGGGTTCCAAACCCCCTGATCGCAATGTTGAGAGTCACAATTGTTGCGCCAACCGCTTATTACAATTGAATAATTAATATGGTTTCTGATCCTTCACATCACCAACAGTGGGGGTGCCATTAAGAAGTGGTGGGGGGGGGGGGGAGTTGGCCAAACATCTTTATTCAGGGAAATCGTTTGAACTAGAATTATTGTATCAATTTTGAGTGATTCAATTACATACCTGTCTTGCATTTGATGTTCCCATGTCTTCTCGCATTGCTAGTAAATTGATCACGTGTTCAGTTCGAACATCAGGGAACTTGCTGACCAAACCCTGCAAATGTAAAAGAAAAGTTCAAATGTATTACAGTACAGAAAAAAATGTCTTTGACATACAAATTTAGGTTGATATTAAAATATGTTCATTATTGATTAAAATTAATAAAAACACTTTACCGAGATTTCAAGCGACAGTAAAGACGTGTCCTTTAGACGGATCAGCTCAACCATCACAGAAACAGCATCAATTGGTGAACACTGAGGGGGAAAATTGAGACAATAAAGTAGCTATGTTGGATGGCCAACATCTCAACTTATTATTATTGTTATATACAGACCATCATTTGCATGTACAGTACAAGGTAGTAGTTTCTTCTCATTCAGTACATTTAAGCCAATGCCTACTGCACAGCATTCTGTCTAGCAAATTCCTCAATAATTGTGTTAAGTTGTATTTGTGCATATACTGTCCTAAATTGATAGCAAAAAACACTGTCCATTTATCTTCTCAAATAGATAATTTAGGTAGGGTAGGCATGTTAGTCTAGATGATAAACAGTAAATTGAAGACAAACAGCACTTTTCAGTCCAACAAATTTATCATTGCACAAGCTTAAGATGGTCTTCATCGATTGTGGCTTGGACTCCCAACCTTGAGGTCAGGGGTTTGAAACTCTCGCTGTGCAAGTCGCTTGTGTCCTTGGGCAAGGCACTTTATCTAAGTTTGTCTCTCTCTACCCAGGAGTATAAATGGGTACCTGGTAGGATGTTGTGGCATTTAATGTTCTAGTTTTGTGTGCTAAAGAAGTAGCGAACGTCTAGGGATACTCCCCAGGGATTTGCCATTGTACGTTATCCAGTGACCAGATGTAACGCTTGCCCCTTTCATCATTCAATTTGGAATTGGCGCCGTATAAACGTTTGAATATTATCATTATCAGGAGAATGTCTGAAAAGTGCTGTTTGTCTTTAATTTACTTCTCAAATAGATGTATAATACAAAAATTAAAGAAAATATTATTTTTAACTTGTCAATCAAGGCAGTCTTGTATGAATTATAGCGAAAGTGGAATCCTGAATAATCAAGCTTGCTCGAATGTGAACGCACTTAAACAATTGTTAAAATATATCGATGAGAAGTTATACAAACCACATTATCTTCATCTGTTAATCTTCTAAACAGGTGGCTAATTTGTTCCGATTCCTTGCAGATTTTTTCCGAGGCAGTTTTTCGCTCCTCATAGCTTTTGAATGACATGCGTCTAAATTAAAGGAAAACATTGGAAATGTTCCATAGTCAATCATCTATAATTTTAAATTAGCATCTCATAAAGTTAATACAATTGAATATAATATTCAAAAGCAAGCTATAAGAAGCAAAATTGAAAAATTGTAACCCAATATTTGATTATCGAGTCTGCTAAATATAAAAAAAAAAAAAAAAAAATGACATTTTTTAACGGTGTGTTTTAGAATTACTATAACTCCTCCTACTTACTTTTCAATCACTGCTGTGATGTATGCTAATGAGACACGTTTCTCCGCCTCCTTCATTATTGCACCGAAGTATCGCCTACGCAAGTGTACAAAGTCATTGTAGTAGTCCTCTACTGTTACGCAAATGGTGTCAACAGATGGAGATCCATTTATTTGGAACCTTTCAAAATAAAATTATTTAACATGTTAGCTGCCATGTTTTTAAAGGTTTAACTTTAGGCGAAAATAAAAGTTTTTCTTATTTTTATTGCACCCCCACTACCTTGAAATCTTCAAAGATATGTATATCTCTTCCAAATTATACAAATTTGAAGCATTTCACCATTCTATTTTACACTCACCAATAAAATTTTATATATTGTTAGCGAACCCGCCGACTGCAAATATTGATGATTTCGAATAAAAATATAATTTTATTTTTGGCTAATTAGCACACCCACCACCAGGAAAAAGTGGAGATTTCAGAAAAAAATAAAAGTTTTTCTTATTTTTATTGCGCCCTCTGTTACCTTGAAATATTCAAAGATACATATATTTCTTCCTAATTATATAAATTTGAAGCATTTAACCATCCTATTTTACATTCACCAATTTTTTTTTTCTTCTCCGTCTCGCTGTTTTTGGCAAAACTATTTGCTAAATAAGAAAACAAAATTTAATTTTTATTTTTATTCCACCGTCCTTTGATGATCTTTAAAAAAATAAGTATGTGAAACAAGGAATAAAAAAAGTCTTGCCTTAAATAAAGACCCCTCCAATTAAACACTTTTTTGTGGTCCCATTAACAAATGTCTTTTATCTTTATTATTCTAATTAGAAACCAAAGCTGCTAAAGACCATTAAAACTCCAGTCCCAAAGGATGTCTTTAATTTTATACTACTTGTAACAAGTTAAAAAAAAAAAAACTTTGTCAATTAATGATAGATACATAGTAATAATGGTCCGTATTCTCTGCATACATTGGCTGGTAATCAATTTATCGATTTCTGTAGTAGAAAGTTTGCAACAACAGGGCTAACTAACTAATTTCTTATTAAAAGTCACTAAGTTTTATTTTAACTCCTACATGACAATGGTTTAAATGATTTCTTTTTTAAGTATCTTTTTATAAAATTTGTAATCTTACCAGGATCTGGTTAAGAGCAGCTGGTTATGTGGTTCCAGATCAAGAAATACTTCATCCAAAAGAAATCCAAGACTAAAGAAAAGAATATGATAGGAAAATATTAAAATTTAGCTAGATATAACTACTAACCATGATCTAAACTAGGCACAAGGCTGAATTGTAATGATTTGTACATGCTTAACAGATTACATTAAAATTAAAAGAATTAAAATTTTAACAAACTGAATTACAATTAACACTATGATTACTATTTAATTATTATAATTACCAAAAATACAAATGACTTATCAGATTCACACAAAAAATAATAATTCATAAACAGGTTGACAAAATGAATCATGAACACAAAGAAATGATATATGCATACAGACAGCACATCAAAATGTTACAACAAAAGAAGATTTAAAATTAAAATTACATGAAGATAATCAACCTAATTAAAACTGAAAAAGAACATAAAAAACGACAGAGAGGCAATATATGGAAAAGGCAACATGACTTAAAATCAGGTTTCAAATGATTACCATACTATAATGAAAGTAGGGGAATTTGTGCAGAGAATGTAGGACGGTCATGGATGAATGACTCCGTTATAGTGTTATGTCGCGCAAATCGAAAGCTCATATTTACCATCTACACCAGGCGTTTAAATAGGTAGTTGAACAAGAGGTAGACATTCTATAGCATGCATATGATCAATGCTAAATAATGGAGGTATAAATGCACAACAAAGAATACTACCCATGAAGCAGAAGAGGGTTTATGTGTTGCAGTGTTAATGCTCATAGTATAATTATATAGTATAAATGAAATGCTTTGAGGCTTTCTGAGGACTGCATCATATCAATTAAACACATTATTGTTGGTGTCATTTTTTTCCATTATTATTATTAAAACATTATATAAATTCTCCCCTACTTTCATAAGTATGGTGATCATTTGACACCTGAATTTGCTTACCATTCTCCAGCTAGACAATCAAATGCATCCATAAGACTTTGAAAAACCGTGGTTGAACCTTCACCTGGTGGTTGGTTCAAGTGACGCCGCTTTAAATTTAAATAAAACAAATAATCTTAAATGAGAACAAGGTAGATGAAGATAAAACCTTCTAATATATAAATTACACATACAGTAGAACCCCTCCTTTGGAACACACCTGTTAAGGGAACAAATCAGGCTGCAAAATAAGAGAAAACATATCCTTTGACACAACTATGGCCAATATTCAGGAGATAAGTGTTTGAATATAAAACCATTAATACACTTACTTCAAGCTGCCTGGTGAAATCTTCAAACTGCTGGAACCCATTAATGACTGCTACCATATACTGGAAGTAGTGACGAGGCTGACTGCGATCTTGCATATGTCTGTCCTTGTATGTTCTAATAGAAGCTGTAATAATTAAAGAAAATCAAGCACATTAAATTAATATGCATTAAATTCTTGTTATTTAAATGTTTTTAATCAGCCTTTTAGTGTTGGATCTACAGGATATATTTTAATAGACTGTTATTAATTAAGTGGGAACTTTGTTCATTTGGTAATTTAAAAGAATCCTGGTGGATATCATATTATAAATTGTTTTCCTGCCTTTAGTGCCTTAGTATACAAAATTATGGATCTACCCATGCATCCTTGAATGCTGCTGCACGTTACATATTTCCATAATTAATATTTATTTCTCACAGAATCTGAATCTTTAACATCCACTGAAGGAGGTAATCGAGAAGTTTATTATTAGTCAACATCTTTCTTTAAAAAATAAAAAAATAAAAAATAACATTCTAATAGTTCATTAATTGAATTACATCTTGACTCACATCGATAAAACTCTATGAATTCCTGTAGCACTTCAACACACAATAAAAGCACTTTGGTTGTGAGGTCCTTGCTGATCTGTGTGGCTACTTGCATGTTTTGTTCGATCATCTGGAACACGATCACAGGTAACGATGTGTGCAGGTAACTTTCCTTATCAGCTTCTGGTGGTATCTCACGATACCATTCCTATATTAGGAAATTATCAATCCATATTTTAAAAACAATTTACTAGAAAATACTGTAACAAATGATCAATCAATTAAAATATTCCTTTTTTTAAATGACTGGTTATGGTCTGTCCAAGACACCTTTGTGGACCTGTGCGAGAATTCAAAAGTTTTTATTGTCTTTTTCCAAAAACTTTTTGAGTAGGGAGGGAAGTTTCTCTTCCCTAGGCATAAACAAACTAGTACCTGTATGTTTCACAACAGCTGTATTGCTATGTTGAATCAAAAACCTCAAAGTTTTAACACAAATTTGTATAGTGCATAATTGAAGTGACAAACATAGACAAGCTGGTAGTACCTATATCTTGGAGTGTGTACATGCACTCCAAATGTGCTCTTGGTTCACATTCTGTCTTGGGCAACCATGACATTTTGAGTTAAGTGGCTTCGGCACAGTTAATAGGAGAGAGAGTGTAAATTCCGTCCAAGTTCTTTCTACTCATCATCAGGGGTTAAACTAAAATGCGATTTTCTTCTCAAGCAGGGAGGGAATGCTATGCGCATTAAAAGTCAAATGAACATGAAATTAAGTGACATGAATTCTTTCTGTGAGGTTGACAATATCAAATAAAATATATATGTAAATAAATTTTTGGCACCTTAATATCTGTTTCCAAGGTGTTATTTATCCATTTTTGGATATTGGCATGCAGGGTCTTTAAGTACTGTTGCTGAAGGTTTTCTACAGTGTGAGCTGGCAGAAGGGGTTCTAGTTCCTTTACATCAATATTCAGTTCATGATGCGCCATTAAGTTTGGTCCACTAAAATAAAAACAAAAATGATTTAGTTCATGATGATCTAACTGACGATTGGTCTGCTGGAAAGCAAAAAAAAAAAAACAAAAACAAAAAAACAAAAACAACAACAACATACATTCATGGGGAGCAGACAGAGTAGGTACTAGGCTAGCAACTACTGGGGAGATTTAAAGCAGCCATTAAGTCCCCCCCCCCCACACACAAGTAACCCTAATACTTGTGAGAAACTAATTCTTTATATCTGCAATTGTAAATTGATATCAACAAGATACTGATGTATGATTTACTATGCATACACGAGAAGAAGTACCCTGTAACAATCAGTAGCAGATTCAAGGGGGCTTCCCCTACCACCTAAATTTTACAAAAATTATAAAATAAATTGAATAAAGAAAATTATTTTCAAATTAAGCCTGAGAGTACCATTTCCATAATCATAAAATTTCAGCATCAGCCCCAACCATGGTAGGGCTGAGGTGGTCTAAACCTCCATCTGTGCAAGTTTCTCCCTTGGCCCTCTCTATTTCAAATTCCTGGATCTGCCACTGACAATCAATTCATAGCCTTTGAGTTCACTGTGTGAAATCAATAGGGGTCTATTGAAAGTGGTTTTAAAACAAAGTTTCAGGGTCTTTATTTTCACTGTTGTCACAACAACTTTATTCAGCGACTGGTGATTTGACTATTTCGTTGAATGATCAATTGACAGTAGATCACTAGAACACCAAATGGCAATTTCAAAATATAGAGGGCAGTAATGTCAAACCAAAAAAATTCTAAGAGGTTTGCTTTTTATCAAAGAAATCCACACAAAACTGAAAATTTGAGGAAGGCTCCTAGAATGTTTAAATACTATTTGGCTACATAGATATATCAGCTGGATTATTTAATATCATATTTCTTGGTTAGTTGTTTGACGGCTGACAGAGCAGGATTGTTAGTGTCAAGTGATAAAGTATAATTTAAGCTTCAAGTTCCAGACCAAGGCATACAGTCGCTTATATCGTATATGTTTTAAGCTATTGCCATCAGTAAGACTACATAATTAGGATTGAGTCTACTGTTTTAGTTCTTGTTTGTGTTTTCTCTTATTGTAAACAAGGGGACTCCTCAGAGTTATAGTGAATTATTGCTTAAGCTGCACCTGACAATTGTTATTTGATTATGTATTCTGTTTTTGGTCAAATACATAAATGAAATAAACTTGATACATACACATATTCAGTGAGCCATGTTAGAAGAGAGATGATCTCATTATGTTCCAGTTCATCACATATCATATTTTGAAGCTGTAATTATAAAGATACATACAGTATATTATAAGTCAATCATAACATCATCCCTGTAACCCGCCCCTATGAGAGTAGCATAGTGACTATAAGCCTATATATACACTAGAGAAAAATTGTTATACTTAGGTTAGATTAATGAATTCAAACAATAATTTATTAATTCCTGTATTAATCTAACCTCCATATAATAATTTCCACTAGTTTTTTTTATATGCAACTATATATTATTGTTATTATATCATAATAACAATAATAATAATAATAATAATAATAATATCTTTAGGAGTGTAATAATAAATGTACTTAACATATTTTTATAAACATACACACTTGATTAAGTTATAAAACCTTGTTTAATTCAAAAGATTATTGATTATAAATACATTAAAATAAAAAAAAAATGTTTTTAATTAGAGGAAAATGTCAAGGATTTAAAGATCGTGGGTGTAAGGACACAACTCTGGGTGTAAACCACAATAGGGGGTTGTTACACTACTCAGGGGGAGGGAAACTTGCAATATGCTACTTACATGGACTGATAGAGCATCTTTATATGTTTTGACAAAGTAGTCAAATATCTTGTAGTGCGGTGGAAAACATGGACTGCACAGATGCTGTGAACCAAAACAAAGCAGTGTATAAATAAATGAAATGTCTCAGATTTTTACTATACTGTATGTTTTGTATCATATCAATTGATTAATTCTATCTTTAATTATTGAGTGTACAGTAAAAATAAAAGATTTTCTAGTTATTAAATATGCAATTATTAATTGAGATGCAAAGAAAATTAATTATACAACATATTTCTTTTTAGTGCCTACTCCCCCAATTTAAATAATGGTGAAGTGTACATCTTATCTATGCTACTGTATTGTGATTTAGAATATTATAAGCTGTACCAACTTTGACAATTCTTAGGTCCTCCAATATGATTTGTCTTGTCAACTCTAAGTGGCGCACTAACCACATCCGATCTTGACTTCGATCTTCAAGTTGGTTTCCTTCAATTCTAGCAAAAAAAAAATATTTTAAATAAATATCAATTAATAATTCTTAATTCACAGTGAAGATTCAAACCTATAATCTCAAATTGAAATCTTGAACCCCTATGCTAACCGCTTCTACAATAATAAAGCGTTTAGCCATTTTATATCTGAAAAAAGAAGCGTGGCAGTCCACTTTAAAAATAAATATGATAAGTACAGGCATTGAAAGTCTAAGACCAGGCAATCATACGAGTTTACGAATCTAAGCCTCTACCATACATCACACAAAGTACAATGAATGATAAATTTAAAGTTACCTGTTTGTGACACATTTCACCAGCTCATGGAACATTTTTTCCTTCCATTTCTTGGGCCGTCCAGGTGCTTGAAACTTAACCATACGTTCTTTGTTTTGACACTCGTTGTCTAGCCTGATAAGAAAAGGGAGAGAACAAAAAAATGAATGCATAAAATCATTCAATGAAGCAGGTCTTATGGAAGTTTGATTCGCATAATCATTTTAAAGTTAATAAGAAAGGTTAACTCAAGCCAAGATTTAGATACTCTAAACTTTCAAGCAGCTACAGGATATATCCGTTGTTTAAAGAAATTAAACCCTTACTTATGGTAAGCTATTTCTATTACCATAAAAGCACATTTTTTAGGATTAATTTTTATTTGTTTATTTTATTACCTCAGAATGTAGGAAGATTTGTAAAGCATGTGACTGACTGGGAAGAATTCCCCCAAATGAAAATTACAAAATAAAACATTACTACAAACACAGAATGAATCCACAAATACGATGGTGAAATGGGTGGTCTTGATTGTGAGCGGGTGTTACTGCAACTTGCAAAAAACAAAGTGATAGGAGGTGATTTTTATCTACTTGTGCGTGAATGTTTTGCTTCAAACATTTTCAATTGGAAGCACGTCTAGGTGGAAGGCAAGTATTTTTAAGAGGGAGTGTGTGTAGATATGCCACTAAGAGTACGGTAAAAAAAGTGCCATACTTCTCTTCTCTTTCGATGATTCTTAGACATGTGACAACTTTGGACGGTTCATTCCTCACCACCATAAACACGTTTTGCATCAGAAACTTAATTTGTTGATACATCATCCCTGATAACTGTTCAACCTAGTAAAACAATAACAATAATATATATGATGGTCAAACAATTTTTATCTGGTTATTTATAAAGGATAACAAACACATTACAATAATATATACAAACATAAAGCTATTATAATAAACAGATGATGAATAAAAATGACGTACTTTTGCAAAATATCGCTCAAGAAGATGAATATCAGTCGGGTTTTCGGAGGGTTGCTTGTGAAGTTCAAACAAAAGGTCATTGCGAGATTGTTCAAGGTCCATCAAGCCTTTATGTGCGGGTAACAGCTTGCCGTCCTCTATCTGACGTTCTGTTCTTTCAATAGTTTCTGGTACCGTGAAGATATGCTTCAGATTTTCAACCGCTGCAGCAAGCTGTAAAATTTTAGGATATTGATAAAGTAAAGTATATCTTTGTCATGATTACGTGGTCACAATTCCCACTAGTAGGGGACCATTACTGCCACAGCATTTGCAACTTGCAAGACTGATCGTGGGCATGAGGATAATTATAATTTTTATTTTATATTTGTTCATCATATTTTATATACAAAAATATGTTTTTTTGGGGTTTTTTTCTTTTATTAAGTTAATTATAAGAATGACCTTTAAGAAATTCAATAAAACTATTAAACTATGGTTTGGTTTTTAATTGAAAACACAGGATTTTATGGAGGGTCTCCACCCGCAAACAAGTCGAAAGCACTGCCTGACCAGCAATAGGTGACAAACTTTTTCTTTACCCCGCCACTACTCAGCAGGTGTTCCTCAACAAAATACCAAGATAGAGGACCACCAAAAAATCCAGTAAACCAACCATGTAGGGTATTCTGTCTAATTCCTAAAAAAAAAAGTTTCCCAGTTATGTTTTTAAAGCATCCATCCTCCTAAGCATCAAAGGTCCTGAATCTTATTATCAGCTAGAACAAGCAGCATCAGACCAATAGTAGGGTAAAATGTAGTGTATGCTAGGGACTGCTAGTGGGAAAAGTTTCATACTATTATTAGCACCTTACCAACTAAACCATACATTTTCTCTACATACCTGACTGTGTTCATTAGCAACTTCCCTTACAGATGTAAGCTTGACTGCCAGCTCAGCGCATTCCTGATACTTATCATGCACCTCAACAGTGCTAAACAGATTAAAAGGAGGAAAAAACAATCTTTAATGATGATGAAACAATTTAATTTTGCAGTGTTAAATATTATTATTGTAATTTTCTTCAGAATAAATCAATAAATTAAATTTAAAAAATAAATAAATAAATAAAAAAGTAAATAAAATACAATAAAAAATAATAAAATAATAATATAAAAAAAAAATGTTTGTCTCTATTAGCTTGAATTATTTAGATATGTCAAGATTGATTTGACTTTGTTGCCCAAAATTGGGTGTTATGCATTAAGTCGGCTCATAGTGATATGAAACTGTTACACTCCTGCACATCTCCCAGTGCCCCAGCATAGTTACTGGATCGGTAAGTATTGGGTACCAGTGGCAGATAATTTAAGAATAAATGCATCAATATAATGATTACCATTAAGTCTAATTAATCCTTACCACTGCCTTATTTCCTTTATGCCTTCATGAGCACTACGTAACTGCATCAATCCAGTCTTTACACCATCCAATTGAGATTGCATTGCTGTTTTCAAACGAGCTTCAACAGAAGCCTGCAAGAGAGAGAGGGAGAGAGAGAGAGAGAGATAGAAAAAAATTGGTACTATTGCCTTTGATATGGCACTTTTAAAACAAAATATTATCAACTTTCGTCAACATCAAAATTGTCAGGCTATGGAGGAAAACAATTTTTTCTTGTAGAACAGATTTTTCTAAAAAAGAAAAAAGTCGTTTGACGAAAAACTGGGGAACGGTGAATGAGATACCGATTTTTGAATATTTAAAAAACAGAAGAAAAAACAACATGTTTTACACCTTTTTCCCCCCAGTTTTTAAATATTCAAAAATATGTATCACATTCACTGTTCCCCGATTTTCGTCAAACAACTTTTTTCTGTCTTAGAAAGATTAGTTTTACAACATACCAAACATTTTTTTTCCTCTGGAATCTGACCTTAAAATGATGAAAGAAAAAATTTGTAACATGACTTCATAATTGGCTTTGATATCTATGCTAGTATTACATATTTATATCATGGATTAATTACGGTAAGCAATATTCTGCTCCATGGTTTTATAACATAGAAAACAGATTAATCAATCCAAATGCATTTGATACAATATTTTACTTGATTTCCGATGTGCATATAGGGTATATAGGCTAAAGTGGTAGTAGTACTTGAGTCAAATTAATCTTCATGACACACATTACACACAATCAATTTTACACCTCATTGGATACTTATTAAACATAAACCAACGAATGGGAACAATGAACAATCTCACATTTTTTTATATAGAAATCAATTAGATTGTGACAATGTACAATATTTCTATTTCTTCTAAACAGTACTTAGGACTTACTCACCTTTTTACGAGCCTCTCTTCTTCGATATTGTTCAACTTTTTCTAATTGATCAGGTCGCTAAAGAAAAAAAAACATTAATGATGCATAAGAAGTATTTCAATTTTCAAAGTAGGCCTAATCTACTTATTTTACCCAATTCAATAATTTCACTTGTTCTTTTGTTTTATTCTATTTTAATACCTTTCAAAGTGTTTCAATCTTGTTTTGTTTTTGTAAGAAAAGAACCATGCATTGGAATTTACCTTTTCAGAGTGTCAATCAATGTTAACCATTTTTAATGTCTTTTACTTGGTTCTTGTAAATTTTGATTCACTTTTTAATTGGATTTGTTTTATCAGGGATTTTTTTGCCTGTTTTTAATGACTATAATCATTTCATCATTTTCATTGATTTAAAGAAATAATTTTTCCATTTAGAAGAAATTTACACATAATAATATCAAATGGCAAGGGTCTATTTTAGGCATGTTATAACAAATAATGAATGTTCTGTATTTGTGCAATGGAAATAATATTTTTATGAGTTGAAAGATTGAATCTTTCTATTTTACTCGTCTGCCTCACTAAATGTAACAGTCAATCTCTGGACCATTACACTCATAAACACTCTAACATGCCTCAGAAGTTCTGTTTATGACAAAATTTTAATGACAAAATCTTGAAATAATTTTTATATCGTAAATTTTACATTTTGTAACACCATGTAATTCAGTTTTTATGCTGCGAATTGGTTTGTTGAAATAAAAGATAAAGATTATTTAAATAATTATTACTGTAATTTAATAATATTTATTAATTATTTTGGGTCAAAGCATATTTCAATGAAATGAAAAAAAAAACTGGCTTTTTGATCGACTGTATAATCTAGGTTGGATTGTCTAAGCAAGTGAGAAGGTGGGCCCAATATTTTTTAAAATAGACCGATGTTTTTCAAAGCAGTGTTCTTCCACCTAGCTTTGCCAGCATTGTTTGCCGGAATAAGCATGAATAAACCATAAACAATACAATATGAAAAACTTCAAATTAAAAACATTCAAATATGCAACCCTACTTGATTGATGCTACGCATTCCAATAAATTACTGTACTACTATGTATTTCCGCTGACCTAGGCCTCAGACCTAGCCCGCTTCTAAGGTCTAGCCTAGGCTCCCTATGCTCTCTAGCCTGCTTTGCCACGCCTCGTCGTAGGCCCAGCCTAGCTAGGGACTAAGCTAGGCCTAGTCTTATCAAGTCAAAGAAGACTGCCAACGCCCATTTTTCTATATATATGATCACCATTCTCATTACCTTAAGCATATTTTCTACATGCTTTCGAGCAGATTCTAAAGCATCTAACTCTGCTTGTCCAAAGTCATCGGAATACATATTTTTTAATGATTTGGTTACACTTTTCTTCGACAAAACATTATTAGCGTAAACAGCAGGCTGACATCTTGTAAATAGCTCCTCGTTCTGCAATATATTTCTTAAAGATTTGAAAAATAAATTTAATAAATAAGTTACAAGTAAAGAGAAAATAATAAATTAAAAAAATACAAAAATATTTAATATTTATAGCATACTGTTGTTTATTTTTTGTAGAATAAAGATTTATAAACTTATTCATAAATTTGTTTTGAAATAAGTAGAAGTGGTTTAAAGGCGGTCGAGCGGACTACTGTTCTATAATCGAATGGAGCTCGAACGGAAATTAGTTTGTCAGCAGTCGAGCAGTGCCACTTGTACGAATGATAACCAGTGAACGGATTAGCTTTCAATTAATCAGGACACCTGCTTATCATATCAGAATGATTGATCGATTCACTGACTGATGATTCATTACCTATCACCACCGCCACGCCACCATCATCTTCATCCTCATCATCACCCTTATCCTCATCATCATCATCATCACTATCCTCATGCCAAACATGATTAGAATTATCACCATTGTAACCTTGCTAAGAAATTGTACTTTAAATTTAATTATTTATAAAATATACACTCTTGAACTTCCGTAAAGCAATGTCAAGTCACAAAGACGCACCTAGACGGTTGGAAGCGACAATCGAAGAAAAACGGTTAAGCAATTAAGCCAAGGACTTCCATTCAGTATTAAAATCCTTCCATTAATGGGCACTGTCTAAAACTTTCTTCCAGCTTAGGCCCCTTAAAAATATTAGTTTATCATCACCCTATCAAGTAAAGTAAATCAATGGTTAGGGACACATATATAACAAGTCATAAGAATGGAATCAAATTTATATTTAAAAAATATGTTTTTGTTGTACCAGTAAGCATATTTGCAAGAAACTCTGAGCTTTTCAAGTGAAAAAAGATGGAAAAAGGACCGGGTGATAAACTAATAATTTTTTTTTATGGGGCCTTATCTCTGAAAAGATTGTAACCTTTTCGTCTGCAGTTAGCTCAATATGAATTACACAGGAGCCAGTGAGCTTCCATGACGGCCTAGGCTCGGACATGACACGTTGTTGTTTGTTGTTTTTTCGCGACGTCATCAACGAGTACAATACATTCACTCCATCAACTAAACTGCCTTAAAGAAAAAAAAAAAAAACTGGCTCGTGTGGGAATCGAACCCACGACCTTAAAAAAAAATTAAAAAAATAAAATTTAAAAAAAAACTAGCCCCGTGTGGGAATCGAACCCACGATCGCGGAGTTTACTACCCCTGATCCAGCATGACTAAACGGAGGGAGGTAAACCGCGGCACCTAAACCATAAATGCGATAAACCTAGTACCACACCAAGTACCAGTTAGTCAATTCTGATCCTACTAGAAAAAATTCTTCGTGTATATACACTGCAGGTTAAGATTACGCATGGTCATGGTGTCAACAATGGGCCGTGGGCCAAGAGGGTTATTTTTTTGTCTAAAAATGTAGAATTAAATTTATAATCGATTTTTGATTGTTACCATCTCCATAACTTACGCACTTTTTTTTAAATAGACAAAAATGTTTGAAAAATTCATTATGCAAATTAGAAAAAAATAGACTAATCATGTTACGGGAAACCTGGCGGTTGTGGGTTCACTTCCCACACGAACCAATTTTTTTTTTTTTTTTTGGCCCGACGTCGGTAATTTGATATTTACAACCTCTAACCAACGTCGGCCCAACTGTTGTCACCAACCTCCACTAACGTTTACCGACGTCGGGCCAAAAAAGTACTGTGACGTTGGGACCACGTCTATAATCACATCTAATATTTACAACCTCTAACCAACGTACGGTTGTAACCAACATCCATAATATATATAATTATAGACGTTGTCGCAACGTCAAAGTACCTTGTTG
>NW_022684135.1:495936-496555 GCF_011630105.1 Anneissia japonica | reverse complement strand
ATCGGTAAACGTTTGAAATAGATGTTGGGTACCACCGTTGGGCCGACGTTTCTTAGAGGTTGTAAATATTATGTATGATTATAGACGTTGTCGCAACATCACAGTACTCTGTTGGCCCGACGTCGGTATAAACGTGAAATTTACAACTTCTAACCAACGTCGGCCCCACTGTTGTCACCAACCTCCACTAACGTTTACCGACGTCGGATATCATATATCGTATAATCACATCTTAATTACAACCTCTAACCAACGTCGGACCAATGGTTTGAACCAACCTCCATTCCAAACGTTTACCGACGTCGGGCCAACAACGTACTGTGACGTTGAGACAACGTCAACGTCTACAACCACATTTAATATTTACAACCTCTGGCCAACGTCGGCCCAACGGTGGTAACCAACCATCTTTTTAGTAGTTTGCCGACGTCGGGCCAGTAACAAATCGTGACGTTGTACCAACGTCCGTAGTCAGACTGAATATTTACGACGGCTTACGAACGTTTGGACGACATCGGAAAATCAACAAACATATTCATACGCTGGGCCAACGTGAAAATCCAATGTTGGCTTGACGTTACCTCTCAGACCAAATTTTGCAACCAAACACCAACGTCGT
>NW_022684135.1:482125-495569 GCF_011630105.1 Anneissia japonica | reverse complement strand
GGTCTGACTGCCCGACGAGCTCTGTCCGGCGGGGGCTTGACCTGTCCGGTGGGGGACTTAATCCCCCTGCCCCCGCTGGCGCCGCCACTGCTCCACTTCCAACAGTTTGAACGACACCCGACCATGCCCGCCTTTGCTTTCGTCTGCCGGGGACACCGCTCCCTCCTACCCGTCGAGTGATTGAATCAAAAGAAATGAAATTTTCCCTTTTATTAAATATTCGGCAATTAGCATGTTTTCTAAATTGCAGTAGCTATTATTCTTCAGAATAGTCTTGAAGTGGCGGGTCGGGTAAATAAAAAATGCCAATTAATTAATTGTTGTTCCCATGTATTTACTTTATATAATTCATGAAAAAAGACTATACAGATAGGCCTATACCGTAAAACCTCGAATTGAAGGGGATTATTATTATTATTATTATTATTATTATTATTATTATTATTATTATTATTATTATTATTATTATTATTATTATTATTATTATTATTATTATTTTATTTTTTTATTTTTTATTTTTTTTGTGGACATAGGATGTACTTCTTTTCTGAGATGTACTTCTTTCGAGGCTGCTTTTGGAAAGTAAAGAGGGGTGTGGGCCTTAATTCTTTTCTATGTGCTGTAAATTTTGTGAATTTGTACAGTACTACCGTATGAAGCAATAAAGGCCACTGAAACTTCAATCTGTATCATGGAGTGTATTTAACTGGCATTAAATCACCAAAACTAATGTATATACCAAGTTTCAATTTATTTTGTTTTATGAAATTCATGTACAGGTACTGTCTCTCCGAAAGAAGCATATGCTAGCCTCTTTTATAGTCTTTTCGAAGGGGCTTCAATTCAAGATGGGCTTCATCTCGGGATTAAGCCCATTGGGCTTCAATGCAATAATAATATTTAAAAACAGCTTGGGTGGCGCCGCAGGATTTGCCCGTCAGCGGGGCCGAGGTCACCGACGAGGGGGCCGATGCCGCCTCGACGAGGGGTCATATTTCCCGACGAAAATGATGTAGGCGTGGTCGAGCTTCGATTAAATTGTTTCGAAAGTGGCCCCCGAAAATATTAACAATTTAGGGGTTTCAAGGGGTTATTTAATCGATTTTAGAGTCTACTAATATGTAGAAAATACATATAATTTTTTTTTCTCCCCGACGAATTTTGTTTTTCTCCCCGACGGGGGGGGGCAGCACTCCCCGATGAGCTGTCTCTTATACACATCTAGATGTGTATAAGAGACAGCTCCCCGCCCGCCCTACCACTGGTGCCACCCCGTGTTTTCCTAGTGTACATGTTGATGCATTATAAACTGCTCTCTGATGTAATGACCGTTTCGTACTACTGTACTAAATTATTCGCACCAGTTGAGATAGCCCACTTGGGCCACAAAATGCGGTTCTGTTTCGCTCGAATAATCAACCGCTCGAGTGGGTTTTGCTGGTCTAAATACACCGGCTAAAATTAGCGACATTTTTATGTAAAAATAAACAATATGCAGAGGAATATATCTAATTGCGTGCTGCAAGTTTGCAGAAAGCAAACTTTGCAAAGCATCCCAAAGCCAAGAATAAATAACGTGTCGTATATTGCAGCAAGAAGAGGTCTGCATGCACTTCGGTCAATCAGGTACAGCGAGTACGCCCACCCTGAATTCTAGGTCTCACCCGGCTCGCACGTGCGTAGGTAGAGAAGCCTGGTGGGCATCTAGGCTAGGCCTAGTGAGCATTCAAAACCCATCCAGTTCGTAAGGATAGGACTAGGTAGAGCTAGTGTAAAATGATTATATAAGGACTAGGCATAGCCTAGGCCTTTTTAGGATGAATATGTTTTTGATCGTGTAGGCCTTAGGCCTAGAAAGAATGAAGAAATAAAAGTTTTAATGATTCCATGGTGCAGCGCTAACCTGTCTGTCTGTTAGGCTGGCAAGTTTATGGTAAAGTTGAGAAATGAATCATCAAGTTATCGAATGGAATGGTACATAATCTAAGAAAGAGATGATTAATTCTTGGGAAGAAAAGGTTTAAAGGACAAGGTCATGGAAATTTTTTTTTGTTCCCTTGGAACTTGCCGTTAATCAAAACAATCTATGATTGAAGTGGCTGCTCTAGTTTCAGATGTTTTTTGATTTGTATAGCACGCATATAAAGAAAAATGGATGACATAATATATAATAATATCAGAGAGTGTAGTATTAAACCATAGCCTACACTGGCCTACACTGTCATTTTGTGTCTGTAAAAATAAAATAATTTAATAAAATAATAATTTTAAAAGTATTTATAATTTATTTAACTATATGAGTTCTGCAAATTTTACAGATTTACTGACCAATCAAGAAATTCCTCCAAACCAATCATATTCAGGTTGTCTAGGCGACTATATTCAAATGAAGGTGAGTTTATCGTAAAAAGAGTGAAACTCGCTATTATGAAGAAAGATGTTCAAAGCCAATGTTGAGTTTGATCTTTATAAAATAATAATATTGTTTGTCCATCAAAGAAAATTAAATTAATAAATATATATATTTTAATTTTAATTTTTTTTTTTTTACAGACTTGCCTAAGCATTATATTATTCCATTACCTGCTCTTTCTCCAACAATGGAGATGGGGACAGTAGTGAGGTGGGAGAAGCAAGTAAGTAATATTCATCCTTTGTCCACATTAAGAATATTTTATGTATTTTTGCCTCTTTTTAGAGAATTCATTGTTTCACCTCGCTAGCTGGTATTAGTAACCAATGCCGTAGCCAGCTATTGGGACAGTCCCACACAATTTTTCTAATGGGTCCACAAAGAATGGGTCCGCATTTTTGAAATTGGGTCCAAATTATGTAATTCTATGCATAAAATGGGTTCAATTTTTGAAAAATGGTTTCAGATTTCTTATATTTAGCTTAAAATGAGTAAAATTTATCTAGATTTTTCATATTTTTGCGTAAAATGAGTCCACATTGTTCAAATTTATGTGTGAAGTGGGTCCACCCTGATATTGTCCCACACTGTTTGGAAATCCTGACCACGGCGTTGTTAGTAACGTTTGGTCCATGTCAGGAGGCACCTAATTCGAGAAAAGATCCAGACTTCACCAGTTCTAACCGGTGCATATAAACACAGATCTCTGGTTGGCAGTGACTACCGTGTAACCCCATACTTCAGTTTGGGTGCTAGCTTGGTGTTTCTTTGTTTTTCTTGCTTTTTTATTAAATCCATTTTTTTTTTGTTTTTTACTTACCTTTATCGAGTGCATAGAGAGCTTGTTTATTTGCACTATATAATTACATTTATTATTCTATTATTATTATTAAAAGGAACATGAACAACATTCTTGTAAGTAAACCATCAAATGTATGTACTGTTTTTAATGTTGATAATAGATCGAAACATCACAAACAATACATACATTTAATAGTTTACTTACAAGAATTTTGTCCATGTTCATACATCACAGAAACCAAATGAAACTATTTGAGATTATTAAAAGGGGTAATACATTTCTTATACCAGGTGATGTATATACTGTAGCATTTGCCTGGTAAAACTTTACTCCTAAATATTTGAGTAGCAACACTTACAGTGTGCAAGCTGTTAATGAAGGAATATGAGTAATGAAGGAATATGAGTTTGCTGCCCTCTGTAGTTTCCTATATTTTATTGCAGAGAGGCAGGCAGTTTTATCACAACAACATTGTTATGTTTCCATTTTGTAGAATTTAAACTACATGGTAACCTTTATTTCCTAATTTAACATATAGCCCCTGACTTTAGGTCATTGGTAATGGAGAGTTGAACAGAAAACTTTTTATGGTGTAAGAATAAATAAATTTGTAAATTTAATCTACCGTATTATATATACCCTGTTTTGAATAAACGCCCCTTGAATACACTCCCCCTCCAAAGCCTCATTTAGAATAAATGTCTTCTTTTATTTAACATCCTGGGCATTTATTTTTTCCTCGGATAAACGCCCCCTAAATTACTCTAATCAAAACTAAAGAAAGCAAAGTATTTTTTCTAATCAGTTTGGGATCATTGAGACTATAAATGCAATAACACATTTTGATGGTAATTATGTGTTGCGGTTTTACATAAACAGTGAAATTAAGGAGTGTTTATTGAGTATATATATACTTATTTTACGCCAAAAAAACATAAACGCTTTTCCTAGAATGAATGCCTTGAATATACGCCCCCTCAAAACTCTTCTCAATGTTAAACACCCTTGGCATTTATTCAAATAAATAAGATATTCATTTTCCACAAATATGTAAACTAAATTAAACTGCATTCACCCTAAGACTTATACTCTATAAATTTACCTTTGAGATAAAAATATACAATGATAATGAGATCCATATTAAATTATTATATTTAAACACAAATGACCAGAACCGTCCATATGGGGTCTTCCGTTATTTTCAAAGTAATACAAAACATACTCTTTTTTTCTGTGACCTCTTTCCTGTAACATAATAAAATTTAAAAAAAGAGTGCATAATCTGTTGACCCCTCCCACTATTATATATTTTGTACTGTCATTAAAATTATTAAAAAAAAATTGATTACCTCTAAAGTATGCTCTAATTTTACTGTGTACTGACCCTGCAATGAAAGACCACCATTAAAATACCACTTTTCTGTGCTCCCATTAACAAATTTCTTTTATCTTTGTTATTCTAATTAGAGACCAAAGCTGCTAAAGACCATTCAAGCCCCAGTCCCAAAAGTGGTCTTTAGTTGGAGGGAGACCTCTATTTTCAATTCTTTGATCTTTGTTTACTTCCTTACTGATGACTCTAGTGCTATGATTATTTTTTTTTGACATTTGAAATAGTACCTGTCAAAGTAAGATTTATGATCTTTTCAGGCAGGTGACAGTCTCAGTGAAGGTGATGTATTGTGCGAGATTGAGACAGACAAGGCAACAATGGGCTTCGAAGCACCGGAGGAGGGATACTTAGCAAAGACCTTTGTCGAAGAGGGTACAAAGGATGTCCCCATCGGAAGGGTAAAAGCACCGATTTATCACTCTGTCTACCAAGTATTACTTAAGATTTAAAAAAACAAAAAGAAGCAAAAAATCACACCAAACTAAATCATGAATAGTTTTATTATCATGGTTGTGCGGCAGGTTTGAGGCTTGGCGTAAACAATGTATTCCTTTGAGTGCTATAATAAATTTAGGTTGTGTTATTACATTTATTAGGCCAGAGCAAAAAGAAAATTACTTTCATGTATAAAGAGAGAAAGAGGAGGCCCAGTTTTGGTTAGCAGATTCTTAGATAATATTAAGATTTGATTTATTGGGACATTAATCTGATCTGGACAGGCCGAAATAGAGAAATATGAAAAAAGTGTACTTCCTGTCTTATACCTTTTGAACATTAAAAAAAAAATTATTTATTAATGATTAATAGTGATATATCAGTATTAAAAATACAATTTCCTGAATTAATTTGATATTTAATTACCAATTGTGTAAGGGGCACCCATCCATATTTCCTCAGAATCATGCTATCTAATTTTATTTTTTGAACTGAAACTAGAGATATAGTGATTTGAATATTTATTTTGGTTTTTTATTTATACTTCTTATCAAAACAATATATATACTGTATACAACCAAAAATGTACCATTGTGTATCAGTGAACCTGATACATGTTTCCTGTTTATAATTACTTGGTATGTTTTGTGTTTTTTTTTGTAATTTATTTACTTATTTAGTTATTTATTAAAAATTTGTCATGATATATATATATTGACCAGTTGCGTCACTAGACAAAACACACAACAACAATATGATAAAATGTATAAAATATCATATAAAATATAATAATAATAATGATATCTATATGTCTGTGCATTATGGGAACTTAAAAAGACCTCTTTTTTGGACTGGATTTCAATTTTTGTGCAATTTTAAAACTTTCAGCATTTCGCAAAATTTTTATCTGAAATTTATGTTAAACGACAAAAACAGCTGTACTCAAGAATATAAATAATGTATTCTAATATTAAGAAATATTTATTATTGGTAATGTCAACTCATTATGACATGCTTTATGTCATGTTGAAGAGAGATGTACCAGTGCAGTGGTGGATTTAGAGGGGGGGGGGGGTAAGGGGCATACCCCCCCCCCATTTTTTTTTGTAAAAAAAGAATTGTGTAAAGTTTATCAGAAAATTGCCAAGGTAAATAGTAAAAATCAATCAAATATAACATCTAATTAATAAAGGTGCTAAAGATTTAAGGGAGTTTAACCCCCTTGCATCCCTACCAGAGGCTTTTTCCTGAGACTCCCACTCAGTTCGCACATCCACGCCCCCTCTTTCTTGCTAGGCTGGATCCGCCCCTGCAGTGTGTCAGACTTCCAAAATGACAATTTAATTTGTCCACCCAAACAAATTTGAAAAGCATAAAAATTCAAATTCTCTTTTATCCTTTATTCATGTTATATATGTTTGGAATAACATTTTACAATTTTATGTGTCTTTAAACACAAAAAAATATGTAAATTAAAGATTTACATAAGTATTAATATTGTATTAATAATATGGGGTATAGTACTAATGGAGCTTTTTACTAAGCCCTGCATCTTTTGTATTGCTGCTAAGATACTGGACTTTAAATAGCATAACATACATAACATGCATTCTTGGTTATTAATATTAATACCATATTTTGATTGGCCATTTGTTTCACAATTTTGATTCACACTCGGTAAATGAAACACAAATGTTCCCCGTTTCATTAATTTTCAAACAAAAATGATGTGGATATTCTGTGTAGTAATCGATTTGAAGGTTTGATAAAAACCGATTTACACCAGTTTTAGAAAGATGGGGAGTCCATCAGAAGATAGCAATCTTTTGGTATTATCTCAAATTGTTTTCGTTATATTATTAAGTATATATTATTTTCTTCAGCGACCATGCAAATCATGTTATTAATAATAGATTCCAATTTAATTGGGTCATACATGTTATGTAATCTTGGTGGTAAACTCAAAATCTATAAAAAAAATTTGCTTTTTTCTTTGCAATGTCAATAATTCTGATGAATTGATCACTAATTTCCGTATAGACTTATTGGATACTACATCATTTGTTCCACACACGATATTCAGTTCTTTCACCGTATCATTCATTTGGATACTACTTTCCCCTATCTTTGCAACATCAGTCCTACTTATAGATTGCTCTTTCATTATTCATTTATAAGAGAATCACCAAATTGTTTTTTAATTGATGTTTCATCTGATGAAGCTGGATAGAGCTAGCAAAAGCTTGTGTCATTAAACAAAATCATATTAGTCAACAAATGTGCTACCTCTTATTTATTTCATAGGATTTGACTTATTATATACAACTCCAATATTTACTTATAAATTTTTTCATCATAATTCTACTTTGTAGCTCCTTTGTATAATAGTTGAAAATGAGGACGATGTGGCTGCATTCAAAGATTATCCTGATACTGGCATGGTAACAGAGGGCGCTCCAGAAGCAAAGGTAAAATATAACTGATCATGTTGAGAAAGAGGATGAATAGGAGGATGATAATATTAAATGTTTTAATTTCACCCATCCAATCCCAGAGTGTAAAAAATGCTCAGGTCTCTTTAAATGTGGCAAAGACAAGCCAAACCAGTCACGTCGTCGCAAAAATGGATTTTGAGTTATAAAAGATAAGAGCTATAAAATGGTAAAAAAAAGTCATTCAAATCCAACATTTCCTTATGAAGTTAAAAGCGTTTAAACATACAGCTGTTTGAAGAACAATATATGAGAAATCAGCCTGCAAAGTTTATGATATCTGGCCTTTCTCATGCAGAAACTATCATGAAATCTTTAAAAAGTTTATTTTAACATTGAAAATAGGGAAAATAACAGCATAGCATGATGTATAGATATATAAAGTTTAGTTTATTGCAATAAAATAGATTTTTAAAAATTTCACATTCCAGCATGTTTTGGCTATTTTCTCTGATTTGACTGGTTTGGCTTGTCTTTGCCTCAAATAATGAAATACCACCCTCCCCCACCTAGTTTTTAAATTAAAATCATTATAAAAAAAGATGCGAGGAAAGAAAGAAAATTATATCAAACTTTTAAGTCTGAGAATGCCATTTCTAGCCATTTAGAGGTGCCATAATCATACAGTAAATTTTCTAAGCATGGTTGGTACTGAGGTTTTTACAGTACAGGAATTTTCAACACCCTAAAAAAAAAACTGTCTAAAAAGAATGTCTAAATTTTAATTTAGAATTATATTTTGGAAAAATAATTTTGTTTGAATGTACATTGCTAGTATTATAATTTAACAAAGATAAAAAGTAGTAGTTAGCTGTGATATCATGGATGGTGACAATGATGTTGATGAGGATAATATTAATGTACCATGGAAAGAGAATTTACATTTTACCTTGTTGAATGGACGGTACAAAGTTACATTTCCTGAGATTTTAAATACAACTTTCTCTCATTTCACATGCCTTAACAGATATATAATTACAAATTTTAAATACCAGATTGAAAGCTACTGGTGAGAAATATCCCTTATTTTTTTTGGCTAATAACATAAATGTAATTTGATATTAGATATATAATTTCTTTTAAACTTTCCGTGATGTTGCAGGCTTACTGTCAGGTGAAAAGATGGATTTAAGAGACACAAACATTGCATAAATCAGTGCATTGCTTTGCTGTATTTCAAAACAATAATTTATTAGCAGTGCATACATGTCCTTGATTTTAGTTTGAGTAATTAGTCACTGAATGAATCATGGAGTGATTTCGGAATAATTTATTTTTGTTTTTTCATATAACTAGGTAGCATATTTTGATGCTGTTTTCTCTAAGTATGGCAGATATTTGCTTGTGATCAATTTCTAAAGTGTGGTAATTTTTACATGTCTGACTTTTAACAAATTTACTTCCAGATCTAATTGGCAATAAATAACATACAGAGGAACAAGGGAATTGGAGACAATAAATTTTGACTCTGTTTTATAGATTAAGTTTTCAAAGTTTTTGAATGTTTTTTACTAATATGAAATTTGTTCCAAAATAAAATTTTTATGATGATGATGAGGATGATGACTATAAGTTTATCACAAAACCGATAGCCTACTACTACCGGGCTAAAATTTTGGAAATCTAGGGCTAGATATTTTTTTTGCAAATTTTTCATTTTTTACCAAGTAGGAGCCCAAAGATTTCAAAATCTCAGTGTGCTCTGGCAACAAAACTATTTTTTTGGCCTTATTAAATATCATACTGTAATATCTATTTCAACATATGACATTTAAATGACATATGTCAACTCCATCAACTCCACTAAAATGAAGAAAACTTTGAATTTATTTGAGCAACTCTCAACAGAGACCTCAGGAGAAGAATGGTTGTTGACAGCATCTGTAAGCAGATATGAGAGATAGAGATCTATGTCAAACTATTGAAATTTTATTCTTTTTTTGTACTAGGATTCATCTCCTCCACCACCACCTACACAACCAGCTGCACCTGTTTCTACACCACCACCGCCATCGCCACCACCTGTGGCAGCACCCCAACCGCCACCAGTCCGCCAACAACCAATTCAACCTGCATCATCAGGGGAAAGAGTTATTGCAAGCCCCTTGGCAAAAAAGATAGCTTCAGAGATGGGAATTGATTTGCAGGTACATTTTTTTATATATATATTTTTAATAAATTTGTTGTATAATAATGCTTATGACAATTATATAATAATATAAAAAAGAGAACATGATTTTTATTATTATTATCTTATCCTTTTTTTCATCGTGGGATTTGTTTAGTGCTTCCTATAATAATAAGAGTGTAATATTTCTATCATTTTATGTGTAGTGTGATGAGATTTGAAATATTATCAGCATTGGTTTCTAGGCCAAATATAGCCTGCCTCTAACTTCTGGGTCAGTAAAGCTTATGCTTACTTGCAAATAATTACTGGAATATTTATTGGTACCATACTTTCTGATTTGACTGCTTTGTTTAATAATAAGAATTTAATGAGTGACTCCTTCATGCCTCATTTAACCTGGATATATTTAGAAAATGAGCTGCATCTATTGTTTTTTAGACAAGTCATTAAATTTATCATCAATCCAGCAAGGAATAATACACCTCATTGCATTGTTTGTAGACTATTGCTGTTTCTAAAGTGCTGTCCACATTATGAAATTTTATTTGACAAAAACATATGACATGCCTAAATATGGTCAGTGATGACATCACATCATGACCATATATAGGCACATCATGACTATATATGGGCATGCAACAGTTTTGTGGCAATATTTCATCATTCCTTCTAAGAAACGTATAGATGATTGAAATATTAACATTTTATTATTATTTATAGTCTTTTAACATCATACTAATATTTTGATTGGAGGTGGTCTTTAATTAGAGAGAGACTGTTAATAGAAAAAAAAAAAGAAGAATTTGTTAAGTGCCCACATCTTGTATTGGGCTGTTCAGCCAATGGTGTCCCCTTTGCACTCAATCGATTTTGTGAATTATATATATTTTTATCTATTTATGGGTGGGGGGGGGTTAAACCCCACTTTTATTTCACGATTTTTATCTTCTTATCAGTTCACATCGCAAAATTTTATATATTTATATTGTGTTGAATAAAGTTAAAAAATGCAAGTGATTCAAAGATGACTTTTTTTAAAGAAACTGGGCCTCTCTCATTTCCAAGGTACATTCCAACAAAGTAATCACTTGGTATTTATGTCAATGGCTTTACAATTGTTTATACTGGAGGCGCATTGGAATCAAATCGACGGCATCTATACATAATTACTATTCAATCTGACAGGCTATTAGTTTCTTTATTTAATGATTTCAGCATATGCTTTAAATCAGCAGTAATCGTCACCGCGGCACGTTTACATCAAAATAACAATTTACATCAGAATATTAACAATTAAATACAGATGAAATATAAGAAATACATCCCAACAAAGACACATTAGGAGCCGTTTTACACATTTTGCAGGTAATATGGCAACAAACATAATTGTTAAAATCAGGAAAAACAATTTTAAATGTGTGTCTAGCATCCTGTGTCAATTTATAAGCTTTATCTTTTATTTTAACTCATATGACCGGCTCCGGCAAAACCCGTTATTTGTTGCAATTTCTAATATTTTCAGGTTTTCATAAAAATAATCACTAAATCTAACTAAAAAGTATATTAATATTATTGTTAAAATACAAATCTTAAAAAAACATTGTTTTAGTATCTTTTTAAAGCTGTTTTCTCAAAAACTACATGGCTAATATCCAATGAATGAATTAAATCTTCATAGCTTCGCATATTACTCAACCAGTTTCCACTGTTTTGAATAACTCATGTGCATCTAAAAACACTAAAAACTAAATTTAAAATTTTTCCTACAAACAGCTGGTTTTGGCCTGAGCCAGTCACATATCCTTGAGTATTAGGCCTATATTATGAATTTCTTTCTCTTCAATGTTGTATAGACTTTATAGTATTCTATTAACTTAGATTCTATACAAGAATATAATTCTAGGTTTTAAGAAATGATATGATGTATATTGTTATTTTAAAAATGTATTGATTGATTTTATTTGGCTTGTTGTTTCTGAGTTTTCCCCATGTCTGGAGCTGTATTTACAGTTGCAAAATGCCATTTATTAAAATGTGCCTCATTGTGCAAATCACTTTCATTGGTTTTGATCAAAATAGTAGCGAATTATCAATTAATCTGAACTTCTCTGAAAAGTAATCAATGCGCTTATAATTAAAGAATTATTCTTTGTGGGCAGTGGCATATCCAGAGGTAACATGGGGGCGGGGGAATGATGTGGGTGCGAAAATAAAATGAAAAGTCCAAAGGTAAGGGAAGCATCGCTGTAATTTTGAAAATATAAGATGATTTTAACACTGAGTGTATATTTTCTTGCTGAAGCAAATTCCTATCGGGGTTGCCTGGGGGAAGTGGGGGCACAAGCTGTGGGGTATGCTCTTGCATGCCGCCTGCCCTTATATATACTAATGCTTGTGGGTATTACAGAATAGAATTAGCTTCATTTGATAAGTGACAGTTGAGTTTTCTGATCTGACAGAATAAGTTGTTTGAGATTATTTTGGATTTGTTGCGACAATTCCATGTCCAATTTTAAGAAATTACACCAATGTATTTGAGTTTGATGCCCCTTAAACAAGCTCATAATTATTGTCCATTTTGTGCCCTTACAGGCCTTTAAACCAGGGTTAGAACTGTGACCTACTTCAACACTTTCAACACAACTATCCACCCACCAGCTGTTTCAAACTGATGTATCACACAGCAACCCAAAGCATTAAACAACTATCTTCTTATTTCACATCAAAATGTGCTTTAATACTATTATTATCCTGTATTTGTGTGTTTGTGGTTATAGTATGACTAAAGGACTTTAGCAGATGAATCGATAAAGAGGTGGTTTGTCTATCAGAGATTGTTCCAGCCAACTGAAGTTGATCTGTTTCACCTTCATAGACTTTTTAATCACAGGGTTTATCTATAAAATTTAATCTTTGATATTTTATTTTTAAAGGCTTTGCAGGGAACTGGTCCGGGTGGTAGAATTACTAAGTCAGATGTGGAGGGTTATGTACCTCAGCAAATACCAGTCAGCACCACAGCCCAAGCAACACCGATGCCAATCACTACAGCTGACTATACAGACATCCCACTTTCCAACATCCGAAAGGTATCATGACACAATTGTGAAAATGGGATATAGATTTTAATAATAATAAATAATGGTAATGATAATATATTGATAAGAATTATTTGTGCTAATTAATAATAATATTTAGCTTTAATTATACAGAAGCCTTAATGCTGGCACATGCTTTGGCGACAGTCACCTGCCGGCGGTTGTCAGCCGACGTGATTTCATAAAGAACTCAAAGCAATGAGGCGCTTGCTACAAATTGTTTCTAATGAGAATCTGCTCAGGCTGCCATCGGCAGTCTGCAGACCATGTCACGTTAAACGCACACAGAGAGCTTAGATGGATTTTTCGGTTCTCGGTCATACTGTACAAACGTTGTACGCCACTGTGTGTTCCCAAGTTAAAGCACTTTCAATTTCTCTGTTCATTGGACACTTCATAGTGTGAAATATCCTTCGCTCTCTGTTAAGAGAGTGGAGGATATGTTAATTTTACATAGTGATTATAGATTTATGATGTTAAATGGATTAGGATTTACATAACTGTGAGTCAGTATTTTGCATCATAAAGCTGTGAAATTGTTAATGAAATCAATATTATAAACCTACGCTTTGTATTTTGTTACAATTAATGACCCAGTTCAACTGGGGTTAATTATAAAGATGAATGAATGTTTGTTTGTCTCCAAATGAGAATTGTATGACAATCCAAATAAATTATCC
>NW_022684135.1:470714-482043 GCF_011630105.1 Anneissia japonica | reverse complement strand
AAAAAATATAGTGTAATTACTGCTATAATAGTCACACCATTTACTTCTCCCCTTACCCTGGTACACCATAGCTGTACCAACACCCAAAGACTGGTATAACCTTCAATACACCTGAAACATATTGGAACTCAAATTCTGGTATAATTACCTACTTTAACCATTCTAAAAGCTAACCTGCGGTTATAACCGCAAGGAAAAGGTGCAATATCTTATACCAGTACCAGTACCAAACAACCTGTATAATTACCAATATTCTGGAACTATATTGAAACGCATGTAAATTGGTATACGTTATTACCAATGCACCTGAACCACATTGACTGATATGATTACCAATAGACCTGAACAACATTGAGCCCCAAAAACTGGTATAATTACCAATACACAGGAACCACATTAAACCCGAAGACTGGTATTAATACCAATACACCTGAAACACATTGTCTAGTATAATTACAAATACACTTGAACCACATTGAACACAAACATTGGTATTTATACCAACATACCTGAAACCATTTGACTGATACGGTTATACCATTACACCTCAAACACATCAAACCCAAAGACAGGTATAATTACTGTACCAATATACCTGAACCACATAGAACCCAAAGTCTGGTATTATTAACAATACACTGGAACCACATTGTCCAAAATGATTACAAATACACCTCAACCACATTGAACCCAAAGACTGGTATTATTGCCCATACACTTGAACCACATGGAACCCAAAGACCGGTATTAATACTAATACATCTGGAAAACATTGACTGATATGTATGCACCTGAACCACATTATGCCCCAAAAAATGATATAATTACCATTGCACCTGAACCACATTCAACCCCAAAAACCAGTATAATAATACCACTTCACCTGAACCACATTGAACCCCAAAGGCCAGTATAATTACCAATACACTTAAACACTAAAGACTGGTATCATTAACATTTGAACCACAATAAACCTCAATACCAGTATAATTACCAATGCACTTGAACCAAAATGAACCCCAAATACCAGTATAATTAACAATATTTTATTGAACTACCTAAATGGATTCTAGTACGGTAATTTGATTGGTTGATTTTGTACCATGTGACATTAGTTATTTTGCCAATTCATTGCTCATCGTTGAATCAAATTTTGTTCCACTGTGAATTTTTTCCCGTCCGAATCTTCCATATCACGTAGTCTATGGATACACAATGACTTAAAAAGACACGGGACCAAATTTTTCCGGATTCCATTAAAATGATGTCATGCCACCTATAACCTTTCTCGGGCCTACAATTTGTCTTGCAGTGTGCAATGTATCGGAGATTTTGTTTACTGTAAAGGGCTGTAAAGTATTTTAATTGCGTGGATGATACCTCAAAAACTAGCTCAAACTTGCGCAAAATCTGTGCGGAATTCAGCTTTTATTTTCCAAAATGTGCTAACAGATTTCTAGCCTAGCCCTAGGCCTAGGTTTTGAGCAGAGGATAGGCTAGGCCAGGCTAGCTAGGCCTAGGCCGAACCGATCTATGGTGTGTTATAAAACAAATAATGAATGTTTTGTATTCGTACGATGGAAAGAATATTTTCATTCGTTGAAAAGTTGACTGTTCCATTCAACTCGGCTCTGACTCATTGAATGAAACAGTCAATCTTTCAACTCATAAAAACTCTTCTTAGTTCATTCATAAACATTCATTATTTGTATAATATTGAACACTAAAAGAATTTGGTTTATGTGAAAATATTGCATTAATTATTATTGCATAAATATTGATATTTTTTTTTTATATATAAAATGCATCCAATAGATTTATTGTTCAAAAATATTTGTATTAATATTTAATTATTATTATAAAAACAAAATATTTTACCATTCTTTGTTTGAATTAGAAGAGGGTGATTAGGTATCTTCTGTTAATGTTTTTTGAAGGTAGCCAAATAATGGAGTGATACATTCTTATCAGATTTTATAAAACAATATTTTTGTACATATTTTGGTTACCAAGATTTTGACCAGTCATTCAATCATAACTTGATATATCCTATATTTTTTGAATATAGTAAAAACTTAAATAGAACAACCTCAATTATTTTAAACTTTTCAAAGGACCACCATTTCCCCACTCCCAGCTAAAGGAAACTTTGTCCATTAAAATTTCACCCAAACTACATGCAGGGACCATTCCATTAAAATACCACATTTTCTCCTACTCTTTTAATAGAGTGTCTACAGTATTTTATAATTATCTTCTGGAAAGTTGTTAATATCCGCTAAAAATGCATTAATTAATACTCAGGTGGTTTTTTTTTTGTTTAGCAAAGAAAAGCTTCGTGGTCTTAATGTAACTCTTATTTTTATTATATTATATTTTTAGATTCCGTTTTTTTTTTAATTCTCTGTAAATTATTGTGTTACACTTAAATGATTAGAATAATATTACCAGTTTTGAGAAATGAAGTAAAATTAATAGATTTAATTCGTACCTCTAAAATTGAATTTCATTTTCATTTTTATTTTTATTTTTTTGTTAAGCAAAGAAAAGCCTGTGGTATTACTATATCTTTTATTTGTATTATAGTATATGTTTAGATTCATATTTTTTTTTGTTTCTTTGTAAATTATTGTGTTGCACTTAAATAATTAGAATAACGTTACCAGTTTTGACAAATGAAGTAAAATCAATAGATTTAATTTGTACCTCTAGGCATCCTGTTAAAAAGTCTTTTGAAGAAAATGATGTGCACGAATGATTATGAATTTTAATGATTTTATTTTTTTGAATGCACAGACCATAGCAAAGAGATTGTTAGAGTCGAAGCAGACAATTCCACATTACTACCTCACTGTTGACGTTGAGATGGACAATGTACTACAGTAAGTTCTTTGTTTAAATGGAGGATGGCCTACCCTAGCAGCCATTAACTTTTGGAAAAAAAAAAGTCAAAGATATACAGGTTTCCCTCCAATTAAAGACCGCTTTTGGCACTGGAGTTTTCATGGTATTTTGCAGCTTTGGTCTCTAATTAGAATAATGAATATAAATCACATTTGTTAATATGGGACCACAGAAAAGTGGTCTTTTATTGGAGGTGATATTAAATTGGAGGGCCTCCAATTAAAATGATAAATATTGACATTCGGAGGTCTCTAATTGGAATAATAAATATTAATGAAATTTTGTAACATGGGACCACAGAAAAGTGGTCTTTTATTGGAGGTGATCTTAAATTGGAGGGCCTCCAATTAAAATGATAAATATTGACATTCGGAGGTCTCTAATTGGAATAATAAATATTAATGATATTTGGTAACATGGGATCACAGAAAAGTGGTCTTTTATTGGAGGTGATCTTAAATTGGAGGGCCTCCAATTAAAATGATAAATATTGACATTCGGAGGTCTCTAATTGGAATAATAAATATTAATGATATTTGGTAACATGGGATCACAGAAAAGTGGTCTTTTATTGGGGGTGATCTTAAATTGGAGGGCCTCCAATTAAAATGATAAATATTGACATTCGGAGGTCTCTAATTGGAATAATAAATATTAATGATATTTGGTAACATGGGATCACAGAAAAGTGGTCTTACATTGGAGGTGATCTTCAATGGGAAGGCTCTTTAATGAGAGGGAGACCTATGGAGACGTGTACTTTTTATTAAAATTGGGAAAAACTCAAACATTCAATTTAAACATTAGGCTGCTTTGTAAAATGATCAAATTAAAAGATATAATAATATTTCAATAATGACTACATTGAAAAAGTTCAGTTTCTCTTGATTTATACTTGTTTTGTGGTGGTGGTCCTTAGTTGGTTTTCATTGTATATTTAATGGTTTGAATAAATATGCTCATTACACACTTTTATTATCAATATGCTAACACCAAACTGAAGGTTTTTAGACAGATAGTCATAGGGTTTTTGATGTTTTGGCCAACTTTAATTTCTACCTAGTCAAATGAACCTATTCTTAGCCACCCAAATGTTTTTTGTGTTTTTTTTATTCTACTGCCTTGTGATAGGTGTTATAGTCTTCCTCTGCTAATTGCAAATTGATCATTGATCATTGATATTATTCACCATGCAAACCTTTCACACTTATTTCCATTGGTATTTTTTACAGTAATTTAGGCGCGATTTTTTTTATTCCTTGTTTCACATACTTATTTGTTTTAAAGCTTATCGGAGGAGGGCGGAAAAAAAAAATAAAAGTAAAATTTTCTTATTTAGCAAATATTTTTGCCAAAATCATCCAGATGGAGGAGAAAATATAAACAAAATTTTATTGGTGAATGTAAAATAGGATGCTTAAATGCTTCAAATTTATATAATTAGAAAGAAATATACATATCTTACCTTTGGTGATTTCCAGGCAGCAGAGGGTGTAATAAAGAAAAACCTTTTTTCCCTTAAATTTAAACTATTTCGTGGCAGAGGGTGCATTAATTGGCCCAAAATAAAATTTTATATTTATTCGATATCATTAATATATTTGCATTAATGTTCATTTGAGGGAGGAGTTTTTCCAAATGAAGTTCTGGAGGCTGAAGTTTAATCGAGGGGGCATTTATTCAAAGCATGGCGTTTATTCAAATAAATATATAATATTCTGTAGAAACCTTCAACTATACTAATATTTTTTTGGTTTTTATTCTGTGCCAAAATTTTGGTTAGTCGCCAACTTACAAACTAACCTGCATGGGCTCATAAACATGGTTGATAACAGACAAAGTTTACTTCAATTCAGTGTGAAGACAGATAGGCGTTTGAGATGTATGTTTTAAAGGGAGTAGTATGTTGAAGTACACTGTGTGTGCGCTGAACCATGGAGATATTGGTCACTGGTTCAATTCCCATCGCTGCTTCAATTCTCAATGCTGCTTTCCTTGTATTTCAGGTTACGATACCTTGTATTTCAGGTTTGGATATCTCCGTTTTTTAATGAGATGTTTAAGCCATTAAAAAATGGCCCATGTGCACAGTAAAGACTGCAATATTTTTAGTTATTTTATTTAATTTTATTGAATAAACTTCTTACTCACGAAAGGTATACAAAAGTGAAGGAAGCGCGTTAACAGGTGACAAACGCCTTATGATTAAAATTGAAATAAATAAAAGAGGAGGGGATTTTCTCCCAGTATACTGTACCACCGGAAGGACTCCATTGGAAATAAGTTTTCTTCACTTTTGTGGGCTATCCATGTTGTTTACGCTTAATAAATCCATCCACCCATAGTATCTCAGATAATCAGATGAAGAGGGTTAAAAGTTAGTAGGCATCAAAACTGAAAGAATTGTTTTATAGCAGCTAGTGAGGTCTGGGAAGATGATTTCATATTTAAAGTGACTTGGCAGGTGATCATGTGACCTTAATTTGATAACAGACAAATATAGCAACAGTTACAGTTATGCCATCATTCCGATGGCGTGCATTTCGATACTTGGAGTATGTATTATACTATCTTAAGTTACAGTTATGGTACAAGATTGCAACCCTGATTTATAAGTATGTTTATGGCTCTGCTCCTACTTATCTACAAAATATTATATCACTTTATGTTGCATTACGTGCTGGCCTTCAGTTTCGAAATGGACACACTCACTCTTGTTTTTCCTAGAATTCACCTTAAATATCAACCAAAGGGCTTCTTTGCCCAGGCACCTGTAACTTTTAATCAGATTACATATAACAGTTAAGTCTTCATCTCTCGAATTCAAGTCTCTCCATAAAATTCACCTGTTCCAGTTGATATTTCCAAAAGTCTTATAGCACTGTGAGACAACAGTAAAGAGCACATTATATATGCTAATAATTACTATTTTATTTTATATATTTAAATATGATTTAATAATTCTGGTATAGGCCCACCCTCCTTGGGAAAAAAAAGAAAAAAAGTGGCCTGATTTTGGTGGTTTGCCTTATGCCTGCGGAAATTTAGCTATTAAATGTACTCATTCAATTTATACCATGGGCTTTTGCCAGAGGCAAGGCTAGTACGTAAAATTGGCTGTATTGTAGCGGGTTGGCTTATACCTGAGGTGGGACTACAGTATACCCAAGGGACTACATTACTTAAAAAACAGAGTTTACAATTCAGATACATGTCTCTTTCTAACTGAAGACCCCTCCAATTAAAGACCACCTCCAATTAAAGACCACTTTTCTGTGGTCCCAAATTACAGTAGCAAATGTCTTTTATCTTTATTATTCTAATTAGAGACCAAAGCTGCTAAAAACTGTGGGAACCCGGGTCCCAAAATTGGTCTTTTGTTGGAGGGAGGACTGTATTCAATTATATTTTTCAAGTATGCAAGTTTAATATTGAGAACATATCCTTTAAGTTCTACTAAGTATTCTATTTTATGTTCATAAACCATGCAAGAAATTCATTTCTGATACTGATTAAAGATGCTACTCACATTAAATGACATAAAACTTACTACTTGGTTCAGGTGATAATAACTTTTGTTAAGAAATTTAAAAGCCTAGAAGTAAATGCAAACATAGATTGGTAATAAATTAATTTTTTCCAGTAAATATGCACTCCAAATAATTTTTGCAATGCTTAAATAACGAGGAATACATTTATATATGTTTTTGATCACTTTAAGTACTACAATATTTTATCTTACGACAGGGAAAAGTAATGATCACTGTCACAATATATTCATACGTTCATAATGCTTCCTGCCATATTTAAATTTACAGATGTAGGACAAAAATTAAATTAACAACTTTTTGAGAAATTATATCGAAAGTGGCAGGTCATAATTTCAATCACTTATCTTCTATTGAGCATAAAATGTGAATTTTTTTCAGGTTTAATGAAGGGTGGGATATTAAATAGGTTCTGTGTTTTTTTTACAGCTCTGAGAATTGCTCGGTTTTGATGGTCATGAAACATGTCGCCCGAGGGCTTCTTATAATCCTTACGATAAATTTTGTTCTCTGATGCATTTCATTCCCTATTTGATTTCCAAGTAGAAAATCTCAGTGCCAGATCCAGGAATGTGACATAGATAGGCCCCAGGGAGAAACTTTCAGAGATGGATGATCTATACCACAACAGCCCCACTATATGATTATGACACTTCTAGATTGCTAGAAATGGCACTCTGAGGGTTTAAATTTCAATATAATTTTCTTTTTTTCTTCCATTTATTAGAGAAATTTAGGTTGCTCAGCCGGCTGTGTCCCCTTGAATCTGCCATTGAAAAAGTACTAAAAATAAACACATTAAAAAAAAATGAAAGTAATGGAAGAACACGAAGCTCGCTCTTCCACCAAGATCAATAGAATCTGTATGATAATTTAATGATTTATTGGCTTTAGTGCTTGCCTTCCAGTGAGTGGTTCCAGGTTCAGTCAATTTCACTAATTTTTACTATATTATTTTTTTAATCATTATTGTTATTATCATCATCATTATTATCATCATCATCTCAGTGGTTCCCTAGTTCAGGCATGTTGTAAAAAATGCTTCATCAATATTTAAATTTCACTAATTTTTAATATTTGATTTATTATTATTATCGTTATTATTATTATTATTATTATAATTATTATTATTATAATCATTATCATCATCTCTATAATTAATTTAATTTTGTTCAAATTTTATTTTCATGTGAATAACAATGGATTACACATAGTTCAAGATTAATACTAGATTAGTTTTGGTTTGAATTTGGGTCCCTTTCCCACAGGGCCATTTTCAAAGTATATTTTGTTTGGCTTTTTCACCTGCTGCATCCATAATACAACTTAAATTTAGTATGTAAGTTTGCAAGTGAAATAATGATATAAATTTTTAAATTGTGAAATGAAGAAGTGCTGAGAATTTTCTGATTTTTGAATGAATAAATATAATGAATAAAATCAACCCGATTCCAATAGCTACATTGTAAGAAAACTTAGTTTAAACTGTATTATTTACATCATTATTTACTATAATCACTTAATTCACTATAATTGTACTTGAGATGGCATTATTATGCACACATGAAATCATGCAATGATAATTTGTTTTTCAAATTTCTATTTTATTCTTCCATTAAATTTTTAACCAATATTTGTTTTCCTTTTTTTAGATTAAGAAAAGAATTGAACTCCATCTTGGAAGCTAGCGGTGATAAACTCTCAGTAAATGACTTCATCATTAAAGCTTCTGCCCTTTCCTGTATGAAAACTCCGGAAGCCAATTCCTCGTGGATGGATGATAAAATACGACAGTAAGTTTTCAAATAAGAATTTTTATTCCTAGAAGAAACTTAATGCATTTTCCGTTCTTCTGCAACTTCAGTGTTTCATGAAATGAGTCATTAATAGCCTCCCAAAAGAGGCTAATTGTTCTCAGAAGGAAGGCCATCGTTTTCTTGTGGTTCATTTTGATCATCGTTGTTATTAAAAAATTTTTTTTAGAACTCGCAAGATGACTTATTGACAGTTCAAGACCTTAGCATCCTTCATTATTTCTCTCATGGTGCTGTGAAACCGATTATAAAATGCCCTTTAATATTAAAGTTTAGATTTTTATTAAGGAATTTGTTGAAACAATTAGACGATCATAAAAAAAAAATTAAGGCATATACAGGTACTTCTAATAATTTGTAATTAATAATAATAAGACTTGTAAGATGACTTTTTGACAGTTTATAACCGCTCTTGACTTTACCTTCCATCCTTCATTTTTTCTCTAATAGTGTGTTAAACCAATTATAAAAAGCCCTTAAATATTAAAATTTAAATATCTATTATTATAGAATTTGTTAAAACACTTAAATGATCATAAAAAGTAAGGCATATACAGGTACTTCTAATAATTTGTAATTAATAATAAAACTTGTAAGATGACTTTTTGACATTTCATAACTGCTCTTCAACTTACCTATGCTATCCTTCATTTTGTCTCTTACTTAAAACCAGTTATAAAAAGTCCTTTAATATTAGACGATCATAAGAAAATTAAGGCATATACAAGAACTTCTAATAATTTGTAATTTATAATAATAAAAATAATAAATTGTAATTAATTCTCTTAATAATTATTATTGTTAAAATGTATGTAATTATGCTTAATTATTTGTAATTGATTTTTCTCTATAATTTCCTGAAGGGTAAATACATTTAAATTTATTTTGATTATGAAGTATAAGATTTTAAAATATATAGGAGAAAAACAATGACTATCCTAATTAAATAAATGTTGTATTTATGTATAAGTAAGTGGTTGGAAGTAACAAAACATTAATATTTATCAAAAGTAATGAAAGCATCATTAAATTTGTTATTTTACCATAAAATTCTGATTCTGGAAATGTCAGTTTATATGTAAGTTAAGTAAATAAGTTATGTAAATAGTATAGTGATGGACACTCTACCTCAAAATCCTATCAACTCGGGATAATTTTGTTAAATAAACCCAATAAAGTACTGTATTCTCATTTACTGTAATTATGTTGCCAGGCGAATTAATCACTACACAGATAAATTGCATAGAATAAGTTTTAGAAGTATATGTATGGCGAGTCCAGTGGCCGAGCAGTAAGCCCCTAACTACAGCCTTAACATCGGCGCTGGTTCCAGCTGTTCCTCGCGCAGGGTTGGTTGGTAGAACCAAGTCTTCTCGGATAAGGACTTAAAATAGAGGTCCAGTTTATGCATCTGGCTTAATGTGTGCTTTTTTAAAGAACCCATTGGATCTTTGGAAGTGTAGGGGGTTACCCCGATGCTATGGTTCATTTCAGCCCCTGTTGTTGTAGAATGATGGGAACATGTAGCTACTATAAGCGCCTCTTTACGGCCGCTAGGTACTCATGGACCACGCCCATAGACAATTCAGCACAATGACGCTGCGAGTTATGAGTTATTCTCCTACCTTTAAATACCTTTACCTTTATATGTCCTCTGGGGCTATTCTTTTTTTTGCATTAAGCTCTTTACCATAATTATCATTTGAAGTCTGTAATTAATCCATGTTAGCATAGGTTGGACTGTGTTCACCATGATAGCTTTCCTCCAGTCATTTCTACTCTGCACAGTTGCACGGCTTATCCTTAGCTTGTGGAGGTCACTGGCAAAAACTTGCTTGCATGTTTTTCTATGCTTCCTCTACCCCTCAACTTCCATGACCCTACAATTATTATTATTATTAGTATTATTATAATAGATGGTTTTTAATAACGATCCGTTCAGACGGCCACCTACAATCATCAAACGGAGTCGCATGGTCTAGCGCTCAAAGGAAGCGGGATTGGATTCGTCGTGCAATGGTCATACTATTATTATTATTATTATAGTATTATCATTATTATTATTGTTATTATTATTATTGTTATTATTATTATTATTATTGTTATTGTTATTATCATTAATATTATTATTGTTATTATTATTATTATTATGTTGTTACTAAAACCTACCTTAAGGGGAACTTAGACAATGGAGAAATTAGAGAACAATTAAAAAACGACATCCGGAGTAAGGTGTGGATATGAAGACCATCCAAAGGAAAACGTCCTAGACCAGGAACTTCAAAAATGGGTCAACTGATCAGAATGGAACTTTCGGGAAAGTTTAACCAAGTTACAAAGAAGACATTATTATGTGTTGGGGACGATCCATGTTAGGGTGAAATTTATGGTCATTTATTACTTACGTCCCAGTTAAAAATGGAAACTTTTGCAGAATATTTTTTCATGGTCAAATAAAGAAATGATCAAATTTGGGTGACAATCCGCAGTAGGGTGTGGATATGAGGACCATTTAAAGATTTTTTTAGACAGTTGACTACATTTTATAAATGCAATTTGCTTTTTCTAAAGTGTTTAAACCAGCTGCAGCTAAACTCTGTGATATGCATGAATAATTTCAGTCACAGAATCGCTATGAACGGAAAATGCACTGGCCTATACAAAGTCGTCTCATATAGCGTGCGATGGTTATGTTTCTCGATGTACCTTGCTATTACCATTGCAGCCATAGTTTGAGCCTCACTAACGTCGCGGGAGTTGTGAACTTGGTTTCATTGTTTTTTTTACTTCATAATTTTTTTGGTTTTCCATGTTTTTTTTTTTTTTTAACTTTTACTTTTTAGTAACTTTTCTTTTTGCAGTAATTTCAACTTCATTTTTCATTATAGCAATGAGGAAAAGCCCTTTGTTCTGTTGTACAAACAAACGTATTATTATTATTATTATTATTATTATTATTAAAAAAAAAAAAAAAAAAATTACTATTACTATTATTACTATTACTATTATTACTATTACTATTATTACTATTACTATTACTATTACTATTACTATTACTATTAC
>NW_022684135.1:451892-465297 GCF_011630105.1 Anneissia japonica | reverse complement strand
GATTGTAATTAGCCCCAGTCTCTCTCTCTCTCTCTCCCTCCCTCTCTCACTTTGTCTGGAATAGTACTTTTAATTGCCAATTGCAGTTTGTAAGTGTAGGCCTATATGTATTTTTGTTAATTTAGTTAATAATTTAATGCCTTGTTTATAATTATTTTTCTTCTTTTATAATTTGTATAATGTGGATGCCACCACCTTCAGCGTGTATGTGGTAGCGCCCTCTCTAAAATATGTAGTTTTGTCTTGAAAGTATGCCATGAAATACATGCGTTGATGGTGCAATTTTTTATGATGGGAAGTGAAATGCACTGTCGGCAATTCTTTTAGCACGGATTTCCAAAAGAACAATGCAAGTCAGAACTACTGTAGTGTTACATAAAGTTTAGAAAGGTGGCATGATTTGAGAGGCTCTCTCTGTTTTTTTAGGTTTATCCGCACCGTACTCCGAAGGAAGGTTTGGAGAGCACCATCGTGATGGCCAACAACACTGACGACAGCCATCCAAAAAAGCCCCGCGAATGTCCAAAGAAGGAAGACGGGAATGATGAAAACTTTGAATTTGATGAGCACCCTTATCGTAATGCTACCTGGTTGTCGAGGCTGTTCTTTTGGTGAGACTCGGTCTATTACTCCCTTAATTAGAGTAGGCTAAGCCTATATAGGCCTAGAGGCCTATGACATAGGCTATGTTAGAATTAATATAGAAAAACGCTAATCTATCTAGCCTACTTCCTAGGCCTAGCGAATGCAGATCATTTCGGTCGCGATAAACAGCCTCAGTATGGAACGCCGATATACGCACTAGTGCTTTATGTTTGGAAAGTAATTTTTAAATGGTTCTGTATTTTAAAAGTTTTTTTGGTGCGTATTTCAGACTGGGTATTACCGTAATTTTATTTATTTTGTCTTTTTTTACGATGCTTGATTACCATTTGTAGGCCTAATATTCTGTGTGTTTTTTTTTAGTATGATTGTTGTTTTAAGTTTTTTACGATTGTTATTAATTACAAGTAATTTGAATATAATTTTAGCATGTTCTTTTTCTTCCTTAATAAGAAGTGAAAAGTCAAATACTGTACATATTTGTATTTATCAATATCTGAATTATTAATAAAAAAAAGGCCACGAATGTTATGATTATGATTTAATTTGTTTAATCAAATATACTTTTATATCAGAATATTAAAATATATGTATTTGTACAGTACATTCCATTTAAACTATAGTATTTTACAATTAATGTATTTTTATAAACGCTGTGGCTAGAGATACGGTACCGTATTTCTACTTCGTTTTGCTAAAGGTACGGTAAATGGCATTACGTCACCATCACCCAATGAAATGCCAGAATGTGCGTGACGTCATTTTTTGAAGACTGGCATTGTATATCACCCGCGATGAGCGGTGGAAGGAGAACGATCATTGTACAGTACTGGGAAATTAGAACATCAAAAGTACAATATTGTTTGACTTTACTGCCATCCTTAAATAGGCGTATGGTTCCACTTTATAGTAAAAGTAGGCCTGTATGAATTCTCTTGTTTACAGTATATTCATTTTTTTATTGCAAGTGTTGTCATAAATAGATTACCAAAGACTAGCAGTAGTGTGTGTATACATGGGCCTTGACCTAAGTCCTGAGGATGATGCCTTGCTTGATAAGGCTATATAAATGACATGACTCTTATTATTGAGTGGTATGCCTATTTTTCTATGACAGTATAAGGTGTGCATCAAAATTATTGGAAAAATTTGACTCAATAGTAATAATCACGAAGGGAAAACTTATTCTCTCGATCTAGGCCTAGATTCTGTACCATAACAGTGACAAAGTCTAGCCCTACGAAAAGTTTTGTGCATTCAAATTGTATGAATATTTTGGTGGGATTGTAAAGCGTGGTATTATTTCGAGCTTCTTGGACTAAAACTTGGGATGTAGGGATTATGAAGTTCAGACGGTATGATGACGGAGGAACTAGGCTAAGTTTATGACTGATATAGGCCTATGCCACTCAGATCAATGTCACCAGAGCAGCTGCCGCGAAAAGCAGAATCCAAGCAAGGCCGAGCAGGCTTGCTTAGATTTTTCGCCAAGCGAAGAATTTAAGCTTGGCCTAGAGGCATGCCAAGAGTTGAATCAGTCCTTGTTTGATAATGGTTATACATAGGCCTAGCTAAATGAAACTCTTTACTAAATGGAACCATAAGCCTATTTATCGATAACAGTACTAAGTCAAACAATATTGTACTTTTTGATGTTCTAATTTCCCAGAACTGTACATCGTTCTCGTTTCACCGCTCATCGCGGGTGATCTGCAATGCAATGCTAGTCTTCAAAAATGACGTTACGCACATTCTGGCACTTCATTGGGTGATGGTGACGTAATGCCATTTACCGTACCTTTAGCAAATTGAAGTAGAAATACGGTACCGTATCTCTAGCCACGGCGTTTTATAAATATGATCATCAGATTGATGACTCGGAAGTTAATGGTGACATGAAGTAGGTGAACGCACTTGAACACCTTCACTGCCACTGCCATGACCTGCTAAAAATAGCTAGTCATCTATATTTAGCATCTGACCTACTTCAGTCTTTGCAGTGTAATGCATTCACATTCCTTAAGGCGGCGTACAAAGAATATGCCTTCTCACCCTCATGAGCACCGTGGGAACCTTGGTTGTGGGAAAGTTTCTTTCCGATTTTATGGTTAGTTACCAGGCAACTAGTACAGGAGTCGAAGTAGTGAATTTTTCTAGCTTTAGAAGGATGCCCGCCCCGAAGACCGAAACCGTGGAATGGCTATTAACATGTATTTAAAATTGTATATTAAATCTGCATTTTACTACCTGTATCTATTTTATAAACATCAGAATATGTAAAGAAAATGTAAATAAACCAAACAAGAAAATGCAAACCTTGTGCTGCTTCAGACAAGTAAACAAATGTATGAAAAACTAATCTATTGACTGTATTTATTTTATAAATCTCCATTTAATTTATGCATTAATAAAATATATATATATATCGCAACAAACGTTATTGAGAAATTTGTATCAAACCAAGTCGACCTTGTAACATTTTCGTTGTTCCTGTAAAAATAACACCAAGTGATACACGTGATATTAATAATCATAAAATATAATATTGTAGTACAGTAATACAAAAAATTGTTAGTCAACTAATGTTTTATGTAAGTTTTGTGTTTATAAATACTATACTGCTTGAGGCATTAAAACAATTTTTGCCGTTTTGGTCTATGCCTATTAAAATTGGTAGTTGTCATTGCCATTTTGGTCTGTTGCCGTTTTGGTACTTATCATTACCGTTTTGGGTTCATTGCCATTTCAAATAGTTATTGCCGTTTTGTTCGTTGCCATTTTGGTTTATTGCTGTTTTAACCTGCTACAGCACATACACTTGTATGCCAGACTGTAGAAGGCCTGTGCGGGGAATATATCCTCCGTGCAAAAATTTGGCCTAGAAATTGTCCGAACATTTCGGAAAATAAGGGCCGATTTCCCCGCAGATTTTACCGAAAATTTGGCTTTTATCAAATCGTAATAATATAACCATTGCTGTTATGCAGCAATTACAGTATGATTCCGTGCAACTATTTTCCTAGTGATTTTGTGCACAAATAGGCTAGGCAATCTAGCTCAAAAAAGAGCCAAAAGTCAAACAAATTTCAAACAAAGGTTTTTCTTTTTTAATCAAGTACATATGATGAGGGGATGAAATTCCACAATCACACCTTGGTCACACCTCGGGAACATATGCAAATTAGCTAAAATATGCAAATTAGTTTGAAAATATAGGGTTCTTATATTTTGGCAACCGCTGGTCGCAAGGATTTGACTTGATTTGACTTTATTTGGCATCATAAAAAAACAGTATACATTACAGATAAAATACATAAAATCGATAAAAAGTTCATAAAAAAAAAGTGACAAAGGATGCCTGGAACGCCCATAAAGTCCAAAGACTTATTTCCAATGTGGTCCGTTGACAATTAAGACAAAACAACAAAACAAAATTTACATAAAAACATCCCCACCTTCTTCAGTTGAACAATTATTTAAGAATTTTTAAAGTTTTATTTTGAAAGTATTGAGGACTTGACAAGATTTAATTTCCAATGGCATAGAGTTCCAATTTTTTATAGCATTAAAAAAGAAAGTTTTAGATGCCACCGATGTAACGTACGGTATTCTAAAATTAAGGGAGCTATGTCTTGTTGGAACTATGTCTTGTTGGTTCCTTTTTCAAATTATTCAGAACATGCATGTTTCTATTTGTTCTAATGGAACATTTGCCCAAAAAATGAACGGAAATACTACAATTGACCTCTGACCTTATATTCACTGAATTTGCGTATCTCTGCAACTAATGTATATAGAATCTTAATTTAGGTCTTAAATTATTCAAATACATGATTCTTTCCCAATATATTAATCAAAGGGATGGAAATCTATAATTAAGAAATTATTAATAAGATAGCACTCCAAGACTAAGTTTGAAAAGATAATTTAATTAACACAATACTTATCATATATACTTATCAATCATTGTTTCATATTGAGCCACATATTTATACTTGTGATATTTGTTCCATATAGGACCAAAGGATGTTACATAAATATAAAGTTAACATCTATCGCAGATTTTAAGATCAACAGATGTGATGATACTGTAGAAGATGATCCCGATGATCAGTAGTTATGGGCAACATGGTTCATAATATGTTTGAGTTCTGATCATTTTTTGTCATAACTTCTCTAGATTAGAAATATATTATATAAAATACAGGCATACTTTCTAAATAATTTGAGACACCAATGTCAAGTCTCTTGACCAGTAATCATAGAGTTACACGAAAATATAGAGCAGGAAGCTGGTAATAAACGAGGGCATTAGTGACTTTGGAACAAACGTTTTATTACAGAGAACATCAAATAATATTTTCGAAAAAATAATTATTTGATAATTATTTTGAGAATAATAAATATATTCCAAAATGATCAAATATTCCATTTCTGCATGCTTTGAACAAACAAGGAAAGCAACTATTTCTGCTTCTAATTTGCATTGATAAATTTGTTATGATCTTGTAAATTTATATTTTTGTATGAATTGAAAAGGAATTAAATAAATTTTACTTTGAATTGAATTGAATTGAATATTTAGGTAAACTGCATATAGAGAATGCAAGTGGCCAGGGTGTGATTTCTAGAATGTCATCACATATACTGTACGGTGAATCAAAACCTGAAGTATACCGGTGCATACATATTATAGTACTGAAGCAAACAGATGGCATAATATAAAAAAAATTTAATTAAATACCTGCAAGTGTATTAGTGTTTTGTGAGGTGGTTAATAAAAATGTCTAGAATTCAGGCATGTTTTATTAAATTTTATGGCACTTGTTCTTCCATATTAATTCAGGTAATTAAAAAAAAGACCACATTCTTCTGAGCTGCGTATTAAAATTTAAATAAAAAGGGTTCTGCCATAGGAAAAGGAATACACTTTTTGCCCAGGCTCAGTGTTCTTATTTTTTTGCTGATTTCAGGCTCAAAATGTTCTTATTTTGGTTATTATTTTTACACATTCCATTTTTCAAGCATAGAAAATTATTGTACAGCATTACTACAGGTCTCCCTCCAATTATTTTTTTTTTTTTTTATTTATTAAGGTACAGTATAGCAAAATATTACAAAAGGCAGAACAGGTCTGAAATTATTGCATTACAAAAAACAGATAACCAAATAGAAACTTACACTAAGCTGAAAACACACCAAAATCACACACAATATCAAAAATATACAACTAGATAAAAAATAGACAATATTAAAAGATTAGCTAAATACGAATAGTAAAAAAGACCACTTTTGGGACCAGGGTTTCCATAGTCTCTTAGCAGCTTTGGTCTCTCATTAGAATAATTTGAATTTGGAACCACAGAAAAGTGGTCTTTAATTGGAGGTGGTCTTTAATTTGTAGGGTCACCAGATAAGATTTGTTGGTTTTCCTAGTACAGTAGAACCTCGATCTTACATACTGTATGGTACGGGACCGGAGGACGTACGTAAATCAGGGGATTCGTAAAATAGAGGTTGGATTAAATTTGTGGTGACCTTTAACCCTATACGTATGTAACACTTAATAAAGGTAGGCCTATGTTATGAACGTACGAATGATGTTATCTATGCTAGATCTAGCCTCTAGGCCTACAGTACGAATAAAACTATGTGTTTAGTGTTTTTTATTCATCATTACAATGTCATAATAAAGTGTTCAAATAAAACCATTTGTCTAGTGTAATAATTCATCACTTTATATCTTTTATTTAACTAAAGAACATGAAAATATTGTAAAATTACCTATACGACAAAGGTATAACTTGGGGCCGCTGAGACAAACTAAAACGTGCACTGCAATGGGCGAGCCAACCAATTAGCGTTCGTGTACGTGAAACAGCAACCACATGCGCTGAATTGGGCGAGCCAACCAATTAGCGTTCGTGTACGAAATTATGCCTACCCAGCTTAGTGTCGAAAATTCGACCAGACAAGTTTTCCACACGCTCAGTTCACGATGTTTTAATTATAACAGCCCGGTAGTAGACTCAATCAACGATGCTGTTTAATGAAAATATGTTGCATATGGTTTGTTTATTGTTTTAGTATTGAAATAATAAGCAGACAGAAGTAACAAATCTCTTTTTAATTATGGTGGCTCTGAAAAGGGTTGTTCGTTTTGAATGTTTTTGTGGTTTTTGATGACGTCATTGTCGAAATGAGGCGTACCTAAAACCGAGGGTTCGTATAACTGGGGTACGTAAAAACGAGGTTCTACTGTAATATCATTTGATACTTTACCTCAACTTCAATTTGTTCTATTTTGTTCTTAATTTTTAATCAATTTCAGCCTTCTTAGTGTTTTTTTATTCAGTGTTCTTATAAAATGTTTTCTTATAAAAAATAAATAAAAATGCTCTTAGATAAGAATAAGATTTTGTCCATACTTTGGTGAACATGAACACCAGTAAAAATATATGGTTTCTCATCAAAACCTTTTCTGGAGAAATTAAGTTTATCCCCCTAATTTTGTTGTAACTTATCAATGTTTCGAGGTCAAGTTGAAAAGGGTTGCAAATTGCAATGTTGAAACAAGGTGAAAAATAATTTGAATTGGTACAAAAGAAGAAGCAGGGTGAATGAGAAAATAAATTAATTTCCTTGAATGACCTATGTCTATGGCCTAGAAATTACAGACGATTTGTGCCTGTAATCTGTAAATTGATTGATGGAACGGTATTCCATGCAAAATCAGACATACTGTACCTAAAATTTCATATTTTATTTTTTACAATGTTACAATATTTTTATTGTAAAAAGTAGTTTTATCAAATTGTTATTATTTATATTTTTCTCCTACTAGTTGGCTTACTCCTCTGTTCAAGATAGGCTATAAGAGGCCTTTGGAAATTCAGGATATGTACCCATTACTTGATAATGATAAGGCAGAGCACCTTGTTGATCATTTATCAAGGTATGTACAACAGGTATCTCCTCATTGAACTAAAGTTTTTTTTCGTACCAGCAATCTTTAATATTCCCACCATAATTCCCCCCCCCACCCAATACTTACTGTACAAATAGGCCACTTTATTCCTATCCACTTCCCATTATCCTTCATGTTGTCACAGTGTTTCTCATAATCTCTATTTTACAGGCAGTTACAAACATTCCCTATTCTGTGTCCTTAGATCAATGGTGTATCTGGAAGGGCTCTCCTGCCCTCATTGAAATTATCTGAAGCAAAAAAATCATGCTCAAGTAGCTAAAGGTCACCATATTTTGTGACCTAGCACTCCCTCGCTTAATCATCAAGCCCTCCCACTCCACCTTCCTATCCTCCATCAGCCCCCTCCCATTTCAAGACTCATCATTTTCAATCATGCCATTTTTCCTTAGTGTGTTCTTATCATCTTGAATTATTTTCCATCTTGCAAATTATCCCTGCAGGACATGACATATGTGATTCCCATCCCATGTAAGGAAATATGGGACAAGAACTAGTGAAATTCACTACGACATCTTGTGTTACTCACCCGCGTTACTGTAGACAAAACTATTGAAATGCTATCAACTAAAGCATAGAGTATGTGGCAAAGACAAGCAGAAGCAGTCACTCGTTGCAAATATTGCGGTTATTAATACAGGGTTAAGCCTTAAAATGAGAGCTATAAAATGGTAAAAAAATCATTTAAATCCTACATAATTTCCTAATATGAAGTTACAAGCGTTTAAACATGCAGTTGTTGAAAAGAACAATATTTGAGAAATCTGTCTTCAAAATTTATGATTTCAGGAATTTTTCAGGTGGGATCCATCACAAAACGTTTAAAATTTTGTTTTAACATTGAAAATGGGAAAAATAACAGCATAGCATAATGTAGATTTAGAAAATGTTTACATTCCAGCATGTTTTGCCCAAATGTTACAGTACCTCTGAAACACGATTTGCAACAAGTGACTGGTTTGGCTTTCCTTTGCTACTTATTACTGTAAACAACATGATGTCATACATGGCTCGGTTTGTGAATTTGTTGTTTTGCCAAATTTACCTCAAAACTAATGAAACATATCTGCATACTTTTTACACAGGGTACATCAAATCAGTAAAGTAATATTTGGTATGATTGGTAAATGGTAGAAATTTGGCAATGTTTTCTAAACTGTCTTTCCTGACTTTTTTGTTGTCTTCATTGAAAAGAGAATGACAATTTCTTATTTCAGTTTTGAATGTTTTTGTTTCATTAGAAAATGGGAAAAAGAGGTCTTACAAAGTAAAAGTAGCAGTTATGATCCAAGCCTGCGCTGGGCTGTAGCCCGCTTTATATGGAAACCTTTGATGATTACAGCTCTCTTTGCTTTTGTTGAGGTGATTATTAATTTCTTACTAATTAGTGAATAATGTTTTATTTGGCAAAATGTTTTCATTTAATTGTATTTGTCATATTTGTAAGTTGAAATTTGTTCCATACACAAACAAATATATTCAATTCAAATTCGCTTATAATAAATATTGATATTTTTTAGGACAAGATTTTACACATTTCTGGCAAATACTGTAACCTTAATATTTGACGTACTTAAAAATTATTTCCCAAATATTATTTTTTCTTAGATATACTTACACATGTATATTTAGATGGTAAATTTTTATGATGCTAACTTCCTCAACTACGGAAGGTCATGGGCGTTTTTGTGTGTAATAAAACACTGTATTTGCGACATTGTTTACATCAATGAAATGGAGTACCAAGGAAAAATAAGCTGCCTCGCTGTTGTACTTTTAACATTTTACTTTTCATGTCCCACTTAATTATACCTTAATCTGATGATATTTTTCATTCATTATAGGAATTTAGTAGAACGATACAACCACTGTTTGTGAGCTATCTCGTCATGTACTTCACCATGGACTCAGATATAACAACCCAGGAAGCTTACGTATATGCCACTGTCATTGTGTTGTTTTCCATTGTTGCAGTAACAGCACATCATCCTTTTTTTTTCTGCTCATCACTATTGGGCATGAGGATACGAGTTGCATGTAGTGGTCTTATTTACCGAAAGGTAAACATTATTATGTAGACAAAACTGTGTATTTTTCTTGTCGAAATGGCATATTCAATAATCAAGAACTTTAGAAAGTCCTTGAATTTTATTAATCTGTGCAAATTTTACTCATAGACAGTCAAAAAGCATTAGAAAATATATATACAGTTATTCATTGTGCTAATCATAGTGGAGAGCTCAGGATGTTTTGATTTTTCACAGTCGATGGATGACTATTAGCTGTAAATTAATTATTATGATAGAGAATGCCATATTGAAATAATTGGCAACAACATTGCCCAAAATACAACACTTTCTCCAAGTTTATATGTACTGATGGTAAATTCATCTTATAAAAATTTAAATTCTATATTTTATCTGGTGCAAGAAATGTAGCCAGTGGTCAGTTGTGGGCCCATGAGTTCAATTCTCAGGGTCCATCATTGTGGCCACTAATTCCTCTCCCACAAAATCAAGATGTCACATAATGACTGTAGGTACCAAACTGATAAATAATTAAATAATATCATAAGCTTATTTTGGTATTTGAATCAGCTTCCTAATCGCTAGATTTGATTAGTCATGCTTGACCTGTGGCTACAGTGAGATGATAATAATTGTCAACCCAAGGTCAACCCATTGTCAACTTGAGTACTTTACCTGGTTTGAGTTGTGAGTTGAGAGTGATTTCTAACCAGTATTGAGTTACTGTACCCCTGGCTGGGTAAACATGTTGATTGCCATTGGCAAGCCTTTTTTGCTAGTGCCGTCCCATATGCCAAGGTATAAAGGGTGCCACCGTAATGTAAATCACCATTCCTCTTAACTGCAATGAAACAAAAAAAAAACATCTGTATTTATTTTTATGACATTATTTCCGGATTCTTCCGTGAACATCCTGGGCGAGGGTTTGTACTTTGGCGACCACTGTCAACGAGTTGGTGTGCAATACAATAGTGGTATGTTTGGACAGGTGTGGATGTAAACTCACATCCTTCGTGCCCTGCGTAAACTCGCATCTCTGGCAGTAACCACGAACATGTTAAGACTACAAATAAGTCAACTGGACTGAGCTTGGCTTGACTTTAGACCGGTCTTAGTCTGTGTTCAGTTTTTTTAGTTATAATTGTATCAGGCCAGATGTGAGTCAACCCAGACTGGTTCAAACTTTATACTGTGTGTACTTTAAACAGACTGAGTCAAACCTGGCTTTGCCCTCTATACTGACTACATCATTTGTCTCTTTTATTTATAAACAATATTGTTCTACTGTTCTCAATTGACTTCATTTTAATGCAATTGTTCCAACATCTCATTCCTGCAGGCCCTCAGGTTGAGTAGTACAGCTTTAGGAAAGACAACAGTTGGACAAATCGTAAACATTTTGTCAAATGATGTAAACAGATTTGATCTGGTAAGTTTCTGGTCTGAATTACAGTATGCAAAAGATAAAAAAAGTATAGTCATTATATTATTAATAGTATAAAGCAGATATGTAGAAGATAAAAAGAATAAATAATAGTTTTTCTTTGAAATAATATTTCACTACTGAGTTTGTGTTGTGTATCTTCTGGTCAAAAAGTAGAACAATTTGATTTGATTTACCTGATAAAATAACAGTCTATGGGAGGCAAGCCTGTCGCTCCTCCTAGAAACTGGCCTTGGCTAGACCTTGTTAGAAATATACATTAAATGTATTAAAGTCTAATATTTAAGACAATCTGTGTGTAAGACATTCCCCCAAGTTTGTGATGATTTTTTGGATGTTGGATGTAAGATGGCTCCTCACTGTATTTACCATTTTTACCATCACTACTGGCAATCCAAACAATTCATTTTTGATAACTACTGTTAAAGTATGTAATTCAACTTGTATGTTCTGGCATTGGGTTGATCCAATTGAATAGTGTTCAAGTGTCTGTTCTTGGATACACCTGTGGCTGCTACTGCCTTCTAAGATACTTGCCTTGTAATCCTAGGGTCATGGGTTCAGTTCCTGTGGCAGCAAGACCATTTCTGACAACTAAAAGCAACTCTCTAAGCCACATAAAAAGACAATTAATAGCTTGTCTCCTGTAATTGGCAAGTTACTTGCTCTTGGATGCGAAAGAAATAAAGAAAACTATTACTAAAAAATATAGATTTCAGCACATGTGCATGGATAAACCTTTATTTATTTTACTCCACATGGGACATGCTATTCAGGATCAAAAGTGTATGTTTATACCTGTATTCATATGGTACGATCTAGGTAGCTTATCTTGTACTTTTCAAGATATGATTGTTCTAAAATTATTATTATTATTATTATTGTTATGATTGTTATAAATGTTTATTATTATTATTATTATTATTATTATTATTATTTTTCTTTAATCACAGGCAATGCTCTTTGTCCACTACCTCTGGATAGCTCCATTACAGTTAATTGCTGTTACTGTGTTGCTATGGTATGAAATAGGCCCATCATGCTTTGCTGGTGTGTTTATCGTTCTGCTTATGGCTCCACTACAAGCATGGTTTGGAACACTTTTTGCAAAATTTCGGTATGTCGTGTCTTTATATCGGAGTTGCTTTATCAGTGGTACTGTATTTTGGTGGTTAACACGTTGACTGCCAGACCTTTTTTTTAGGTTCCTTCATGTATTCCGGAACAAGTATACATGTACAAACATTTTTGAAGTTAATAACTTTGGAAGGCTCAAAATTATTTTCATCTTGCCTCTTAAAAGAGTGCTGTACTTTCATTCCCCAATTACCAAATCTTCAATTAATGACCCATCATTCCCTGAAAATACCAATAACTTTTTCTACAACTTATTAGACAAGACTTTTTTTAGTCTCTGTTTCACATACTTATTTTTTAAAGATTATCGGAGGAGGGCGGAATATATAAATAAAATGTTGTTTTCGTATTTAGCAAATAGTTTTGCCAAAATCATACAGATGGAGGAGAAAATAAAATTTAACTTCTACTGGTGAATGTAAAATAGGATGGTTAAATGCTTCAGGAAGAAATATACATGTCTTTTTTTTTGGAGGTCTTGATAAAAATAAAGAAAAGCTTTTATTCTTTTTCTGAAATTTTCACTTTTTTGTGGCGGCAGGTGCGCTAATTGGCCAAAAATAAAATGTTATTTTTATTTGAAATCATCAGTACTTGCAGTCGGTATATAAACAAGGTATAAAAAAAAGTCTCGCCTTAGCCATTTTGCCAAAAAATGCCTCGTTTTATTTTTTTGTGGCAAATACTGTAACATGATAGAAAATTTTTTATTTTTTTTTATACAGATCAAAGACTGCTATCTTGACTGATGAAAGAATTCGCATTATGAATGAGATCATCGCTGGAATGCGAGTTATCAAGATGTACGCTTGGGAGAAACCTTTCAGTTACCTTGCATCTGAGTGTAGAAGGCAAGATCTCATTACACACAATTTTCTCCATTATGCTTAATATTACCAACTTACTTTAATGAACAGCCTATGAATTTCACACCGGCAATCAGCAATTGCTGACCAAGATTTGCCACAGGACGGCAATTTTTTGCTGACCTACAGTAGTCCTAGGCTTCTTTGCTTCAAAAGTCAAAACTTGGCTGAAACAGGCTAAAGCAGATAATAAATTTCATGTATGTCGTCTAACCAAGGAAATTGGTTGTTCATAAGACAGATTTTTATTTATTTATTTATTTATTTCAACAATCTTTAATGAGGGTGGTCCATCCAGCCGAAGCTGATCATTAGGGACCCTCAATACACATAGTAAGAC
>NW_022684135.1:430470-451106 GCF_011630105.1 Anneissia japonica | reverse complement strand
TTCGTGCCCTGCGTAAACTCGCATCTCTGGCAGTAACCACGAACATGTTAAGACTACAGATAACTCAACTGGACTGAGCTTGGCTTGACTTTAGACCGGTCTTAGTCTGTGTTCAGTTTTTTTAGTTATAATTGTATCAGGCCAGATGTGGGACAACCCAGACTGGTTCAAACTTTATACTGTGTGTACTTTAACCAGACTGAGTCAAACCTGGCTTTGCCCTCTATACTGCCTACATCAATTGTCTCTTTTATTTATAAACAATATTGTTCTACTGTTCTCAATTGACTTCATTTTAATGCAATTGTTCCATCATCTCATTCCTGCAGGCCCTCAGGTTGAGTAGTACAGCTTTAGGAAAGACAACAGTTGGACAAATCGTAAACATTTTGTCAAATGATGTAAACAGATTTGATCTGGTAAGTTTCTGGTCTGAATTACAGTATGCAAAAGATAAAAAAGTATAGTCATTATATTATTAATAGTATAAAGCAGATATGTAGAAGATAAAAAGAATAAATAATAGTTATGTGCATAAATATTTTTCTTTGAAATAATATTTCACTACTGAGTTTGTGTTGTGTATCTTCTGGTCAAAAAGTATAACAATTTGATTTGATTTACCTGACAAAATAACAGTCTATGGGAGGCAAGCCTGTCGCTCCTCCTGGAAACTGGCCTTGGCTAGACCTTGTTAGAAATATGCATTAAATGTATTAAAGTCTAATATTTAAGACAATCTGTGTGTAAGACATTCCCCCAAGATTTTTTGGATGTTGGATGTAAGATGGCTCCTCCGCTGTATTTACCATTTTTACCATCATTACTGGCAATCCAAGCAATTCATTTTTGATAACTACTGTTAAAGTATGTAATTCAACTTGTATGTTCCGGTATTGGGTATTGGGTTGATCCAATTGAATAGTGTTCAAGTGTCTGTTCTTGGATACACCTGTGGCTGCTACTGCCTTCTAAGATACTTGCCTTGTAATCCTAGGGTCATGGGTTGAGTTCCTGTGGCAGCAAGAGCATTTCTGACAACTAAAAGCAACTCTCTAAGCCACATAAAAAGACAATTAATAGCTTGTCTCCTGTAATTGGCAAGTTACTTGCTCTTGGATGCGAAAGAAATAAAGAAAACTATTACTAAAAAATATAGATTTCAGCACATGTGCATGGATAAACCTTTATTTATTTTACTCCACATGGGACATGCTATTCAGGATCAAAAGTGTATGTTTATACCTGTATTCATATGGTACGATCTAGGTAGCTTATCTTGTACTTTTCAAGATATGATTGTTCTAAAATTATTATTATTATTATTATTGTTATGATTGTTATAAATGTTTAATATTATTATTATTATTATTATTATTATTATTATTATTATTATAATTATTATTATTTTTCTTTAATCACAGGCGATGCTCTTTGTCCACTACCTCTGGATAGCTCCATTACAGTTGATTGCTGTTACTGTGTTGCTATGGTATGAAATAGGCCCATCATGCTTTGCTGGTGTGTTTATCGTTCTGCTTATGGCTCCACTACAAGCATGGTTTGGAACACTTTTTACAAAATTTCGGTATGTCGTGTCTTTATGTCATAGTTGCTTTATCAGCGGTACTGTATTTTGGTGGTTAACACGTTGACTGCCAGACCTTTTTTTTTAGGTTCCTTCATGTATTCCGGAACAAGTATACATGTACAAACATTTTTGAAGTTAATAACTTTGGAAGCCTCAAAATTATGTTCATCTTGCCTCTTAAAAAGAGTGCTGTACTTTCATTCCCCAATTACCAAATCTTAACATGTCTGATTTCAGTTAATGACCCATCATTACCTGAAAATACCAATAACTTTTTCTACAACTTATTAGACAAGACTTTTTTTAGTCTCTGTTTCACATACTTATTAGAGGAGTGCGGAATATATAAATAAAATGTTGTTTTCGTATTTAGAAGATAGTTTTGCCAAAATCATACAGATGGAGAAGAAAATAAAAATTAACTTCTACTGATGAATGTAAAATAAGATGGTTAAATGCTTCAGGAAGAAATATACATGTCTTTTTTTTGGAGGTCTTGATAAAAATAAAGAAAAACTTTTATTCTTTTTCTGAAATTTTCACTTTTTTGTGGCGGCAGGTGCGCTAATTGGCCAAAATTAAAATGTTATTTTTATTTAAAATAATCAATACTTGCAGTTGGTATATAAACAAAGTATAAAAAAAAGTCTCGCCTTAGCCATTTTGCCAAAAAATGCCTCATTTTATTTTTTTGTGGCAAATACTGTAACATGATAGAACGTTTTTTATTTTTTATACAGATCAAAGACTGCTATCTTGACTGATGAAAGAATTCGCATTATGAATGAGATCATCGCTGGAATGCGAGTTATCAAGATGTACGCTTGGGAGAAACCTTTCAGTTACCTTGCATCTGAGTGTAGAAGGCAAGATCTCATTACTCACAATTTTCTCCATTATGCTTAATATTACCAACTTACTTTAATCAACAGCCTATGAATTTCACACCGGCAATCAGCAATTGCTGACCAAGATTTGCCACAGGACGGCAATTTTTTGCTGACCTAGTCCTAGGCTTCTTTGCTTCAAAAACTGCTTGGAAAGTCAAAACTTGGCTGAAACAGGCTAAAGCAGATAATAAATTTCATGTACGTCGTCTAACCAAGGAAATTGGTTGTTCATAAGAAAGATTTGTTTGTACAATAATTATTTTTAATAGGCATACGTACCATGTGTGTCTTGTCTTTCTCGCCTAGCTAGGCCTAGTCGTTTTGTAGGCTAGGTAGAAGAGATGCTAGCCAGCCAAGGCCTAAAACATTGCCCAATTGAAACCATGTAGGCTGCGTAGATCATAATGCTTATATAAATCTATTATTTGCTTTCATTGTACATTATTATTTAATCATATTTAAAACTTCCAAATAAAAATTATTGTAGGCCTAATCTTACAGTCCGTTTAAACACAAACACGATTGCATTGTGACTTCTACTGTCAATAGTACATGTGTGGAAAATCCCAGATAGATCGTTCTCGGCATGGACATGCATGTGCAGTTTTGATGCACAGACAGCCTGTGATGATACGATTGTAGCTTTAATGAAAGTGATATTTCCCATGCTAAAGATAACACTAAAAGGACAATTCTTTGGCGATTTTCTTATGTAAAACATATACTACACAATTAAAATAATACAAATACAACCATTCTTTCACCAAGTTCAGTAAATTAATAAATAAATTTCTTCAATAGACTCTTTTGTAGTGCAAATAGGGTCACAGTCATACAATAGTGAATTATCCCTGAAGAAAAAACTAGTAAAAGAGCTAACATCCTACCAAATAATAGTATGTTTGAAAAATATTACCTTGATTGTACATTTTTGTTATATTGTTTATTTAATATGTAGAAATATTATGAGTCCTTGATGGGTAGAATAGAAAATATTAAAAAAAAATTAAATTGATTTTAAAAGAAAACACCAAGAAATTAGTTTAATTAGTAGTAGTAGATATTTTTTATTACCAGCACCACAGGGCATACAAGGAATACTTGTAGCACCATTGTCATCATGCCTAGACTACAGTAGACCAGAGCGGGTCCTTCAGGGCCCGCCCTTACGGTCATATTTGCGAACGTTGAAGGTTGTGTATACAATATGAAGTAGTTATTTTATTAGTTTTAACTGAGTTACATTACATTTTCATTAAACTGATGTTCTTATTTCCAGGCGTGAAATCAGGAAAATTCGCAAGACCTCACTGCTTCGTGGATCGAACCTAGCATTCTTCTATACAGCCACTAGTCTTGTTAGTCTAGCTACATTTGTTGTTTATTCACTTACTGGTAACACACTGACAGCAAGTAAGGTGTACCTTGTGATACCGTTGTACAATGTTGTACGACTCTCTGTAGTGATTTTCCTTCCAAATTGTGTAATGACGTTAACAGAAAGTCTTGTTTCCTTGCGTAGAATTAAGGTTAGTTTTTCTAAACTTGTATATTATTTCTAATTTTAAAAAGAAATTGAAATACGTTATGCAATTGCAATGTTATTATTATTTAACTATAAGAATTTTAAAAGGCAAATGGGAAAAACCCATAAAACGCCACATGATGCAAAACTATGGGTAAACTGAGGGTGTCTTTCCACACCTCGCCCCCATTCTTCCCTCCCCTACACAAGCTGGATTTGCAACTGCAAGGCTTATTATTTTAATAAAGAATGTTGTAAAACAATACAAATCAGTGTTTTTTAAATAGTCCAACTGTGCCACATCTTCCTAAGCCTAGTGTATTCTCTAAGGTGCATCTAGGCCTACCTTCTAGGCCTACATTGATTTAGAATGGTAATATGCATTACACTTACATAGGTAAATTGTATATATAGAATAGAACACCTAAGTGGAATTTAATTTGCCACAACGTTTATCGGGAACGTATAGATGAGATCTGTCAGACTTAACCCTTTTTACAAACTAGTATGTACACTATATATAAATTTTGTATGTTAAAAAGAAGGGTAATCCGCATTTTTGTTTTAGGAATTTTTGTTGTTAGATGAGCTTGACCAAGCTGCTCTTGAGGCTCAACATAGTAACCTTCGACCTAAGCCAGAGGATGTGCAGGTGGCAGCTGAGGATGTTTCAGCATCTTGGGATCAAGTGAGTCAGTGGTGGTAGTTACTATTTGATTAGTTTTAATTACACTTCACAATGTCTGTTACATCTTATTTCTTTTGACTGTGAGCTTGCTTCTATAAACTACAATTTGATTCGTTAAAATTGACCTACAAAATGAAAAGTTATAGTAATTGAAAATTTACGATTTTTATAAAAATTCATATTCTTGTGTAACATAAACTGTCATTTGATTAGGTACAGAAAATGTTTTTTTTTTCTGCAAAGTATGTCCCACAACATTGGTAAAATTCACAGCCCACGAAATTAGGAAAAAATTAGGTTGGCAAAAATTTGCCGACCTTAAATTTTCCGAGGTTGGAAGCCTCGGCAATTTTTTACTACCGAGGCCTATATAGTATAAACTACGATTTTTCCGAACGCTCAACCTTACATGTTAGATACAGATTGTGATTTTGTTAATTTCTCTATTAAATCAATATATTGCTGGTGAAAGAAAGGTCGTACTTGTATTAATTTAATAGTGTAGTATAATACATATGTTTTACATAAGAATATCGCCGAATAAATTTCATCTTAGCGTTCATTTTATCGTTATTTTTGGCATGGGAAATATCACTTTCGTAAAAGCTACGATCGTATCATCATAGGCTGCTTCAAAACTGTCATTCCTACCTAGGCCTAGCCTACGAAACGACTAGGCTAGAAAGACAAGACAATTGTACACAAATCGTACGTACTGCATGCCTATTATAAATAGTTATTGTACAAACAAATCTGTTTTATGAACCACCAATTTCCTTGGTTTGACGACGTACATGAAATTTAGTGTCTGCTATAACCTGTTTCAGTCAAAGTTTTTGACTTTCCAAGCAGTTTTTGAGGCAAAGAAATCTAGGCCTAGGTTGGCAAAAAATTGCTGTCCTGTAGCAATTCTGGGTCGGCAATTGCCGATTGCCGACGTGAAATTCGTGGGCTGAATTCATGTTGAAATATTGAATATAATTTCAGTCTAATGTTGGTGCAAAAAATCACTAAACCTTTGTAATCACTGCAAGACACATGATTATCATGGCAACTGTCACGCAATGTGGGTAATTCATTACACACTGACGGTTAATTTTTGATTGGTTGCTAGGTTTTTTTTGGCGAACCAGGGAATAGCTACCATTCAGGCATGCCACCATTAATTACTCTTAAATATAACTTTGAAACTAGCAGTCATTGAGTTTCATATTTATATATTATTCATTAGGTTGATGGGGAAAATTCCTTCACAATGGTTCTAGAGAATATTGATTTAAATGTAAAATCTGGGGAGCTGTTGGCAGTTGTTGGATCAGTAGGCTGTGGAAAGGTAGGTTTAACATCTACCTAATATTGCCCAATCAAGTCGTCTTCTAGACTTTCGTGGGCTATCCTTGGTGTTTACACAGAATAAATCCAATCCAATATACCTGTTGAGGATAATGATGTTGAAATAAAACCATATAATTGTATTTTTTTTGTAGTCTTCTCTATTGATGGCGATTATGGGAGAGGTCCCTCACATAACTGGGAAGGTAAAAGTGTCAGGCCGGCTAGCTTATGCTTCCCAATTGCCTTGGATTTTCTCAGGCACTGTTAAGGATAACATCCTATTTGGCAAACCATACAACAAGCAGCAGTTTGATCATGTCGTTGAAGTATGTGCTTTAAGAAGGGTAAGTATTGGGTATGCCAAGCTGTGAAATAGATTATATTTATGAAAAAGCAGTGGAGGGTGGGGGGTTATGGTAATCCGTGGGTGTGTATTAATTCATGTATTTTGTTTTCTTTATTTCAACTGGGACACATTTTTACCTGTAACAATTGTAAAGCACAGTACAATATACAATGAAAAGATCCCAAAAGAACCACCATAGAATACCAATACAGTAAATATAATGCTAAAATTTCATAACAAACAGTAGTATTTACATTTGATTTACATCTTACTATTAAAATAATACAATGTTTGCTAAAATATTACTTGTATAAACTTTTAATATTTTTATATTTGTTAATTCTGATTGTCTTTTGATATCACCATTGTAACACTTATTAAATCCTTTTATTTGCATATTCTATAGTTTTTGAATGTAGTTATACTTATTTCTTCATTCCTGGAAATGAGCCAATAACTGGGAAGGTAAAAGTGTCAGGCCGGCTAGCTTATGCTTCCCAATTGCCTTGGATTTTCTCAGGCACTGTTAAGGATAACATCCTATTTGGCAAACCATACAACAAGCAGCAGTTTGATCATGTCGTTGAAGTATGTGCTTTAAGAAGGGTAAGTATTGGGTATGCCAAGCTGTGAAATAGATTATATTTATGAAAAAGCAGTGGAGGGTGGGGGGTTATGGTAATCCGTGGGTGTGTATTAATTCATGTATTTTTGTTTTCTTTATTTCAACTGGGACACATTTTTACCTGTAACAATTGTAAAGCACAGTACAATATACAATGAAAAGATCCCAAAAGAACCACCATAGAATACCAATACAGTAAATATAATGCTACATACATAAAAATTTCATAACAAATAGCAGTATTTACATTTGATTTACATCTTACTATTAAAATAATACAATGTTTGCTAAAATATTACTTGTATAATCTTTTAATATTTTTATATTTGTTGATTCTGATTGTCTTTTGATATCACCATTGTATACACCTGTTAAATCCCTTTATTTGCATATTCTATAGTTTTTGAAAGTAGTTATACTTACTTATTTCTTCATTCCTGGAAATGAGCCAATAAACAACATGAATATGACCTGACTCTTGTTGGAATTACATTTTTAATGTGCTATTTAAACATAATCAGTGCATGCTTTAGTTGTTTTGCTTTTTAAGTGAAAGTTTATTTTTAAGCACAAATGTCTGTATATATTATCTGTGTGCATCTATCATTTATTATTTAATGACTTAAAAAATATCAGACAGTCAATGGAAGTGAAAGAATTTAATATATTGACCTTTTTATACACAAAACTTTTATAGCCTCCTGTTGTTGAGAGCTAGGTAATTCACTACTCTATAGAGAAAAGGGTCAACACTCGCTTGGTAAAACATAAATAGATTGAATAGGAAAATTCTTGCACAATTTAATTCACTGTACAACCCGAAGAATTGACTATTTAAAATAATTCCATTGGATTTGTCATTTTAAAATGACAAATTTTTTTTTCATAAATTGACATTATCAATAAATTATGCATTGAAAGGTTAAAAATAATATTTTCATTGAAACCCAAATTTTTTAATACACAACTGTTAAAATGCAATTTAATAGTCATTGCAAAAAAAATATAAGAAAGTTCTATTTCTAACAGAAAGGTTACTTATATATGAAAATTAAGTAATTAAATTTTTATATTCAAATATAATACAATATGCTGTTTGTGTAACATACAGCTTTTGGTACTGCATGTATTATTACTGTTTTAATGATTACCATTGAATTTAGACTAATAAAGCTGAATGAACATGCACCTTCTATTGGCAGGACCTTGATATTTTACCAAACAAAGAGTACACGCTAGTTGGTGAACGTGGAGTAACCCTAAGTGGAGGTCAAAGGGCAAGGGTTGGACTTGCAAGAGCGGTTTACAGTGACATGGATATTTATTTACTTGATGACCCATTAAGTGCTGTTGACACAGAAGTTGGGAGGTACTTGTTTGATGTGTAAGTTATGTTGATGTATTAGATATTTGTGACCCTCTCTAGCAAAAACAGACTCTTGTCTTAAAATGACATTATTAAATCTTTGTAATTCAAAGGTAAAATGCTAATAATTGATTAAAAAATATTTAAATCCATATAACAAGTTGGTGAGGATATAATGATGTATATATTTTTTTTGATTTGAAGTCTTTTTTTTTTTTCTTTTAAGACAAACGCCAGACTGAGTGTAAAATAAGGCTTGCGCTGGGAATATATCCCAGGACGAAAATTAAGCCTAGAACTCTGTCCTTGCATTTTGGAAAATAAGGACTGGTTGCCCCACAGTTTTTGCAGAAAATTTAGCCTTGGCCTATCCCTTAATATACAACCAATGTATTAAGCAGTAGGCCTACGTTTCTGTGCACTTTTTTTCCTAGCGATTTTCCATGCAAAGTTGCGTTGGTTTTTGAGATAATGAAATAATTTACAGTTTGGGGAAAGTGCCTTTTTTTTTTTGCCAGTCAGTCACATAGATAAATCTTTTGAGTATTTGCATTTTGGTTGAAATTTCGCAATTCTCCATTTTTTACAGTGTTCATGAGAAATTCACTTTTCCTATATACCCGAACTTCAAGTGCACACATCACTGGTTCTGTTTTATCCCAGGAAAGCCATTCAAAATACAGTGTAAAGATTATACTGTAATGTGTTCTACTTATGTATAGCCCGGCAGTCGTCGGATTTTCTATGGCGAACGCAATGGCACTATGTGCAATAGTCGGCGTACATTGTCTTGTGCTTACAAGGCGTAGAGTTGGGAGTGGTCTTACGTCTGTCGTATGACGCAGCGAGTACCCGGCATAACATATTCAGTAGTGAGACCTCACATATTTGTCAAGCATACTTACTGTAATACATGAGATTTCAAACCTATTTACAGATGTATTAGGGAGAGTTTGAAGGATAAACCTTGTATATTAGTTACTCACCAACTTCAGTACTTGGAAAATGTTGACAAGATACTTGTAATGAAAGATGTAAGTTTATATGATCTTATAAATTCCATGTCACTAATCATTTATGTATTGTTTTTTTTTTTCTTATTTCTATGTTTTATTGACAATGTTAGTATTGAAAATGTTGATCATATTAACAATGCAGATGATAGTGTTGATTTTAACGACAAGGCTTGCCATCCCAAAACCAGCATTTTGCTGCTAATTTTTAAACTGAGTAATTAGCATATGAACGTGACAGTATTGTATACTTCAGTACAGAGAAGCTGTAATAATCTTACTCGTAACTTGGGCAATACCAAGTTGATTCTAGCAAATAACCTATCATTTTAAAACTTATATAAATGTGGAGAATATGAATATAATATATCTCCCTGATGCTGGTTTCTGCATTGCAAGCCCCATATTGTGTATAGTGAACAAGTAAAATACAAATGCTGAACCGAATACAAGATAACCCATAGTGTACAAAATATAATAGTTATAAAATCCTTGTGGTGATAATCTCCTGTTTATTTGAACACAGATACTCTTCATGTCGAAAGTAAGAAAGTAAGCAGAGTAATTGTGCCAAGATTAATAGAATTTAATAGTAGTTCATAGGTCATGTGAAAAACTATTATTGAAAACCATTGGACCGGCAACCATAAACTATATGCATGTGCATTGTTAAATGTAATGTTAAAGTCTCACTTGTGAAAATGAACAATCAAAAACAGTATCCATGTCACTAAAATATTGCAGAGGAGGCCCTTAAATGGGATCTGTATGTTATATGCACTCTACGCAAACTGTACAATATTTGACTTTTAAAAGTTATAAGAAGAAGAATATAGAGAATTTCTGTTATTATTAGGAACCATTTTGCAAGCACAGGTCAAAAATACTGGCAATGATATGCTGACAAAATAAAACTAATGAATAGAAAAAACGAGAGGAACAGCACACACACAGTAATATCGCGAAGCCAGGACAGGCAGGATGGAATCATGAATATTAATGAGTTCTCTTGTAAAATTACCAAGCTACTGAAAAACATGTTTTGCCTTGTAGATGTTAAATATCATTCCTTGTTTTCTTCCAAAAATTTTCAACTATCTTATCACAATTTATTTCATAACTTTTTTAACTCATAATCGTAAAATAATAAATAAACAATATTTCTAGAAAAAATTTCAAACCTTGAGTTCCCCTTTAACAACTGGGTTTAAATATAATGTACTAGTATTTTCAGTCATTTTTGCATTTTTTTTTAATGATGTTTAAACTTGTAACATGAAATTTAATTAAAAATGTCTAGGATTGGCTGAATTTTTTTTAGGGTCGGTCGGGTTATGCCAACATAACAATTTTTTTTTTAGTAACCCACTACTATAATAGTAGCCCACCCTAAAAAATAATTAAAGAACAGTAACCTGTGGTTATTATTAGAAGTTTTATGAGTAGAAGTTTTAAAAGTAATGGAGTAAAAAGTAGAGTAAATTATATGCTGTAGTGGACAAAATATAAAGATCACAAAATTAACAATACATTAAGAGAATGCCAAGGTGCAGATCCACTGCCATCATTCCATTGATATGCTGCTGCTTTAAAAATACAGTGGCCTTCAAAGTAACAAACTTTTTCTTGGATGTTTGTTTAAAGTTATTTGATAAAAATTGACAAATTTCTAATTTGAAATAAATCAGGGTCAGGTAGCTGGTTATGGAACATACAGTGAGCTGCAGTCTTCTGGGATAGATTTTGCCACTTTACTAAAAGAGCCCGAAAACAAAGATGATGTAATAAGTAACCAAGAATCAACTACTGGGATAATGGCAGGATCACAACAGTTTAGTTCCACCGGATCATTAGAATCCTCTAAGGTGAGGAATAACAAACTGATTGCTTAATTACCATGATGGCAGCATAATCCACAGTGGCGTAACGATGGGGTGGGGTCCTCCATGGCTTTCTGAGAGTGGGGGAATTTTGGGTGCCGGTTGCCAATTCCATTGTAGGATTTTAGATGCACTCGTATTTTAAATATGTTTGTCATTACATTTTAATGTTTTTAACCACAAAATAAATGATATGATGTATGTGGTAAATCCAGGAATGTTTAATAGGACTTTTACTGATAAAGGGTCAATACCACCTCAGCACGACCATGGTTGGGGCTGAGGAAAGAAAATTTATGATTACGGCAATGGCCGGAAATGGCATTCACAGACTTAAAATTAAAAAATTTAGGGGCCCCCTGTAATTCGCCCCTGGATATAATATGATATACAGTCGATTTCAGAGACAAATTATGCTTTAATGTATCAACAAAGTCCTTTTGGGTCAGGGTGCTAGGTCGAGGACCATGTGGTTAGGGACGCCTAGGGGTTGGAGTCCCTGCGGACCGCCGCACCAGAGCGCATAGACACCACTGATAATCCACAATCAGCTAAAATGGTTTCAGCCTTTTTCTGCGCTTTTGAGTTGGTTGCGGAAAGGACATGCATGCATTACTCGGTAGGTTAATGAGTCTTTCTGGACTGGCAATTTATTTCAACAACTGGCCAATCATAAGAGGGCCAGGAGTACACGCTTGACCCACAGACGTACGTGTTATTCCACGTACATGTTTGACACTATCGTTCTGTGGTAGCAACAATATGCAAGGGATGGGGCATAGTGGAAAAGTGTGCTTCATGGTATTACCTGTTTCTGTACCGAAACATCATATATCCTTGTGTACCTATATTTCTGCTTCGTATGCATTTAGCTGGAAGGCTGCCTGTGAAGTTAAGCCCTGTCCAAACTATGAAAATTTATTTGACAAAAAAAATGTGACATGTCTAAATATGGTCATGATGACATCTCATCATGACCATATATGGGCACATCATGACTATATAATGTGCATACACCAGTTTTTTTGTCCTAGAAAATGTTATAATCCGGACACAGCTTTAGGTTAAAACACTGGTTCAATGTTATGAGACAGTTTTTAGTCATTGATTTATTGCTATGTCCAAATAAGGACTTTTAATGTCAAGAAAGATTAGCGGATTATCTTCCAGTGTACAAATTACCTTCCATTATAGCCTTAAAGATGTATTGTCCCCTAAAAATGATTTTTAAAAAATCATAAAAAATAATTTGTAATTAACTCATTTTGCAGTAACATACAAATTAACTTGAACATAGAAATTATTGAATTTATAAATGTGTACCCGGGTTTTTATATTGGGTAATGATAGTAAAAATAATAAAACACTTCCAATGATTTGAAGTGTTTCTATAATTTTTCACTGTAAAGTTATGGGTAAATATTTTTTAAATTCATTCATTTCTTTTTTCAAGTTAATCATTTTTATGTTACTTCAAATTGATAAGGTTAATTTCAAAAATGATTTTTATGATTTTTTTTTTTTTTTTTGTATTTTGCATGACAGACAATACATCTTTAAAACCTAGGCATTATTAAACATTTCTCCATGTATTATGACAGTCAACCTATTGTGTATAGACTAACAACATCACTACTGATTTGTTTAATTAGGGGTGTGGGTGGTGTTAGGAAACAATCATTTGCTAACAGAGTTATTAATGATTAGAACAGTCTTTTCACAAGAAGTTCTTTGTGCTTCATCAGTAAATTATATGAAGTCTGGGCTTGAAAAGAGCTGGTCTGGCCACCATCATAAATTTAGCCAATATGTAATAGAGATGTTTTTTTAAGATGTCACAAGAGGGACAAATGAGTGCTCTTAAGTCCTACGGTTCAAGATAATTCAAGGTGATATTAAAGAGACCATTCTTTTTAATTTTAAACTTTTTTTTACATTTATAAAGGGTATAGACTCAGCAGCTGAAAACGAAGGAAAGGAAAGCAAAGCTATTGGCACTGTCTCCTTTAGAGTTTACCGGCGATATATTGGAGCTGGAGGTGGAATTTGCTTCTTATTGCTATACGTATTAGCTAATATTTTAGTTCAGGTATAGTGTGTATATGATTATTTTGCCTTAAAGTTCTTGTATTTTACCATCCATATATCCTTTTTTCTCCTGTTAAACATTTCCCATTACAGATCCTGCACTAGCTTTTGATAAATTACTATTACAAATATTTCATTATTATTATTATTCTAATATTTTTAGTGTAATCTCAGCATTTGCTAGAATAATTTTTTTTTTATGTTGTAGACTTCATAGTAATAACTTGTTTACGTATTTCATCTTTTTTTATGATTTTCAAATAAATTAAATGAAGAAATATAATGAGGGCTATTTTGACCAAGTTCTTTTTATACCTCTTTGAATAAATAAATAAACCTGTTTTAATCTGAAATAACTATAGCAAATACAGTAATTAATTACTTAATCACATAGCTGTTGTGAAATTTAAGATTAATGTATTTTCCAGACACTATATAATGCATCTGATTGGTGGTTGTCATATTGGGTGTACAAAGAAGAAACAGCACAAGAAGAATTTGATTCCATTGATTTTGCAAATTCTGTAAGTAAAATGATCATATGGTTTTTAGATGCATGGGTTCAATTCAAATATTGTAGCATTGGTAGGTGGGCGGAGCTTAATAATGACAGTCGCCTACAGTAGTTGAAGTTGACCTTTCTCCCTGTGAGCTACAGCGCATGTTGCGAAAGACAACACACCGCGAAAGTATGAAAAAATTATGGTAAGCCTTCATATCATCTTGTTGGTTTCATTGTTTTTTCGCCACAAATTTCTTGCGAACAAACGATCGAACCAAAGAAGGGGTCAATTTGGGTCACCGACGGGTCAATACTAACACAGTATTGCATTGCAGCTGAAAAGTGTACCACAAAACATAGGTTTTCTGATCGCCAACCCTATAAAAAATGCGTGTTGAAACACACATTTTTTGAACACATTCCTAACCAAGGCACGTTTCTGCTGGTGAAAAAACACAAATGTTTTAATAATTGTTTAAAAACATGTGTTTTTTAGCTCAGTAGAAACAGGCCCTACCTAACAAATTTCATTTCCCTATTAATTAACCCCCATAATAAGACATCTGTCTCTTATACACATCTTTACTTCAAATTGATAAGGTTAATTTCAAAAATGATTAGATGTGTATAAGAGACAGGCTTAATATAGATCGTTTGACACGTAAAATAATTCTAAACAAGAATGTTCAGATCTTGAAAGAAAACGCGAAAGCCAAAAATGTAGGTCGCCTAGGCCTAGATATAATGTTGCAGTGACAGAACAATAGAATTTCCATGTGTGTTGATACAAACGGTTACCGTTGTGTGCGCATGCGTCTGACAGTTTATGTAGAAGTTGTAAACATTCAGTGTTATCAGATGAGTTGAACCCATGTGAGCTGATTTCAAGGGGGATAAGGTTGACCTCATGGCCAGCGTCTCTAAGATTTAAAACCAGAGGTGAATATTTATTGAACTTCCTTATAATTAAAATGTTACATCACATCAAACCAAATCGAAGTTTATTTTTCCTTCTTGTTCTTAAGGTCGAATTCTGAATAGATTTGCCAAAGATATCGGATTTATGGATGACCTCCTACCACTAACATTTGCAGATGTCGTGCAGGTTGGCAAACTTTTCAAGTAGAGGGCGCTTTTTCAATTATAGATGACACTATGTCACTGCATTAAATCAATATTATTGTATAGTACAAAACAGAAAAATGAAATGTAAATATTAATTTTTAATATATAAAATTTAAATTAAATTGCAAAGGTGGCACTATATAATTTGTAATAAATAGTAATTATTCATAAACAAACTAATTTGAAAGTAAGTAAGTAATAAGTAGCTTCAAGAATGCTAAAATATTAATATATTGAATATTAAAATTGATAATGCAATTTAGAAATGGTGATTCTAATGAGGGGAGTACGGTACTTGGTACATTTCATGATAATACCACTAGCAATTATACTTTGTAGCTCTTGGGTGAGGTGAGCATTTCACTGAGAGGTATTGTTCATGCTTTTTGTTCAAATCCGGCGAATGTCAGATTTTAATCGAAGTCGATCACTTGGCTCCTTGCAAAGCCCCCGCATGACAGTTAGGCGAGACAGGATACATAGTAGTGGCGCCGTTTTATGGGGCCCAGCCACAATTTCTAATTCCAAATTTAGTATAATGACAAAAAATGAAATAACAATACAGTATTTAAAGGTTCATGAACAACTTATTATCACACCATTGCCTACAAAGATTTATTAGTGTAAACCCAATATCTGATATTGTTGCACTCCATTTCAACAGATTTCCTTAATGGTCTTTGGGATCGTCACTACCGTGGTCATTTTCAATCCAGTTGTGCTTGTCTTTGTCGTGCCACTTTTTGTTATTTTAGTGTTTGTGCGAACATATTACCTATATACATCACGTGATGTAAAGCGTATGGAGGGAATTAGTAAGTTATGTTTCAGTTATTTCAATTTTTGTTCTAAAGTTGTCATTTTTTATTTGGAAGTACAGTTTATATGTGTAACATACTTAATTTTCACATGTCCCTAATCCTAATTTTTATCTTGTTTAAATGATTAGAATAGGCAAGTTTAAATTTTAGATTACATATGCTTTTCTAAGATACAGATATATAGTTAGTTTTTATAAGGCAAACAATTAAGATCATTTTACAAGCTGGAAATACTGTAACAAACATACAATTTAATAATAAAATACACTGAATTGATATATATATATATATAAGCATTTAACATTACTCAGCTAGTGAGTAAATATCCGTTTATTCAATGGTTTAATTCACTTTTTAATTGATTTTCCTCATTATTTTTTTATTGCTTGCAGTTTATAATAAGTATTAATGAAAGCCTTGTAGTTGAAGGATTTTGTATTATTCTAAATGTTTATTGCAGCTCGTAGTCCAGTATTTTCCCACCTATCCGCAACTCTACAAGGTCTAAGTACAGTGAGAGCCTTCCAAGTACAGCAGTCATTCAAGGATCAGTTTGAGAGCTACCAGGACACTCATACCCAAGCTTGGTACATGTTTCTAGCCACATCGAGGTACTTCGGCATCTGGCTTGACTGGTTGAGCTTGATATTTGTTGCAGTTGTCACTTATGGCTCTGTCATTTTGTTACATGGTAAGAGTGTTGCATGTAACTTTCTTTCATGTGTATGTTAAGTGCCTAAAGTCTCCATAATATGCACTCTAAAAATCTATTATTATTATTATTATTGTTATTATTACTACTATTATTATTATTATTATTATTGTTATTATTACTATTATTATTATTATTGTTATTATTACTATTATTATTATTATTATTATTACTGTTATTATTTTAAGTATTGTATTTTAATTAATGTAGATTTTTGTTTAAATTGCTTCTGTTTCTAAGAATCTGAATTGTTATTATTATTATTATTATTATTATTATTATTATTGTTATTTTTATTAGTATTATTATATTTTAAAGTATTGTATTTTAATTAATGTAGATTTTTCTTTTAATTGCTTCTAGTTTCTGAGAATCTGAATTCTGGATCTGCTGGATTGTCATTTTCTTATGTGTTAAGTTTGATGGGTGCTTTCCAGTGGGGTGTGAGACAGACTGCTGAGCTGGAGAACTTAGTAAGGAAGTTATTTTGTGAGGATACACATTTTTTTTTTTGCAGGGGGGGGGGGGGATGGGTGGGATGATGCAGTGGGTAAGATGCAGACAAGCATATACACTGGGAACATAGAGACTTATAACTTCCTTACTTTTACCCCAAAAATCCAAACTTGACTAGCCACTTTCAACTTTCAGAAATCTCAAACACATGCAAGACTTTTTTATATCTTGTGTAGTGAACCCACTGCCTGCAATTAATGATGATTTCAATAAAAATACAGTTTTATTTTTGGGCAACTAGCGCAACCACCATAACGAAAAAATGGAAATTTCAGAAAAAAAAAGTTTTCCTTTATTTTTATTACGCCTGCCGCTGCTATGAAATCTCCAAAAGTAAGATGTATATTTCTTCGGAATTGTATAAATTTAAAGCATTTAACCACCCTATTACTGCACACTTTACATTCACCAGTAAAATTTTATTTTCTCCTTCATATGGATGTTTTTGGCAAAACTATTTGCTGAATGTAGAAAACAAAATTTTATTTTTTAATTTTCATCCTCTGATGATCTCAAAAATAATAAGCTCGTGAAACATGGTACAAAAAAAGTATCGCTTTAAGAGAATGTTCTGGGGAGTGTCTTCAAACTTTGTATGATAGCGCTAAGTTGAAAATAAATTAGTTATAATTTTATTGTTAAGGCTACACACAGTTCTCAAGCAGTATTGAAAGCAAATACAAAGACTTATTGTGTGCTAATAAAATTATTTTTACTTTTTAGATGACTTCCACTGAGCGTGTTCTAGAGTACACGGATATAGAGCCTGAAGCTCCTCTTGAACGTGAATTTAAACCTTCCTCAGATTGGCCTAAATATGGTATCATCACATTTGAAGGGGCATCTCTGTCATACTTTGATGGGGGACCAACTGTCTTGAACAGACTCTACTGCTGTATACGATCCAAAGAAAAAGTAAACATCTAATATTATTGCTTTATATTATTTTAATATCATATACTGTAATATCATATGTATCATCACCCAATTTGGTACACAAATTTATATGGTAATCATGGATGTCACCAGCTTTTTGAAGTGCCGGTCGGCGATCATCCCACATTTTCCTGGGGGGGGGGGAGACCCCCGTATTCGTGGAAGCTCAAAACCAAAAGGCCTAAGTCAAGCAGGCCTAGGCCCAAGGCTAGCTGACACGATTTTTTTAGGCTAGGCCCAGGTAGGCCTAGGCCAGAATTTGAGGAATGCAACAAAACAGATGAAGATGAGACTTACTGTAGGCCTAATTAAATTCAATAATTGACATGCTTTGTTTTAGATTAAAAAATAATAATGAACAAATCCCGGCGACAAAGCGTCGATCCAACTGTACCCAGCCGCATTGTTTGCCGTAATTTCACATGTTTGACGATTACAACGGTCGCCGTATTCGTGGAAGCTCAAAACCAAAAGGCCTAAGTCAAGCAGGCCTAGGCCCAAGGCTAGCTGACACGATTATTTTAGGCTAGGCCCAGGTAGGCCTAGGCCAGAATTTGAGGAATGCAACAAAACAGATGAAGATGAGACTTATCTGTAGGCCTAATTAAATTCAATAATTGACATGCTTTGTTTTAGATTAAAAAATAATAATGAACAAATCCCGGCGACAAAGCATCGATCCGACTGTACCCAGCCGCATTGTTTGCCGTAATTTCACATGTTTGACGAATACCACACGTCTCCCACGATGAATGTGTATGTCACTGATTCATGTGCACTCATTTATTTATTTTTTGTCCATTTACACATTATATATCAATTATAACTAAAAGTGAAAATCAGGTTTCGTAAATTTTTAATAATCTTTTCCTGCCCCGGATCATGCTCTCATAATAAAACACTTGAATGGTCACGATTTCAACTTTAACCAATGTGTACAGCCACCGTGTCATGCCAGCCCACGACGTTCGCTATGACTCACCTGGGCCTAGGCTGTTCAGTTAGCGATGAATAGCAGGGCAGTGCAGTATTTTGTTACAATTAACGTAACCACAGAAACATTTATTGTATTCTTCTTGTCTTTATCAATTTAGCTTGTCTATAATTGTGTTCAGGTAAACTAATTATTTTGTTACAATTTGTAAACTGTTGAAATAATAGTGGTGGTCAGGAGCCTGTAAATCCTTGTCTGAAATGTCGAGAGCGTGGTGACATTCCTGGGTAATATATGGGACTTGCAATTCCAAGACCAGTATCAGTTACCAAAACAAGAAAATTGACTTTATAATATATATTCATATTCTCCACATTATAAGCTTAAAAATAATATGTCATTTACGGGAATTGACTTATTTTTACCAAAGTTATGAATAAAAGTGTTACAGCTTCTGTCAGTTTAACAATCAGCAAAGGTACTTTGGTTTTTGGATGGTAAGCCTCAATTGATATTACCAGAAAACAGCTGTCACCTTGGAGTGCAGGACAGAATAAAATTCAAAAACAATCATCAATAATAATAATAATAACAGGTAAACATAAAAAATGCATGCCATACAAAGTGATGCATATCACATACAATATTCCAGCACAGTCTTAATTATTGTGGTTCAGGTTTAGTGTTCTCACTCAATGCTGCATAAACAACATATTCCATACTGAAAATTGGTTTTTGAAAAGCACTAAATAAAATGATTACCTAGCCAAAGAAGTGAAGCTCATCACCAACTCAATCTACTTAATAGAATTAAAGGGGCTGAATTCCAGTGAAATTAAAACAGTACAACTTGTTTCTCTTGAAGGTTGGTATTGCTGGCCGAACTGGGGCTGGCAAAAGTTCCTTGATGACAGCTCTGTTACGCTTGGCTGAACCCACAGGTAAGGTCATGATAGATGGTGTTCTAATCAGTGACCTTGGACTGCATGACCTTCGAAAGAGTATTTCAATAATACCCCAGGTATATAAAGTTTTATTTAAAATATGTAACATGCATACATTGTTGTTAAAATTTTCCAATGCCCATAACAAAATTCACTTATAACAAAATTAGGAATTGTTGGCCCCCTTGGGTGCAAGTTTTGTACCGAAGAGTATTTCTGCCACAGAAACTTCCGTTCTGATTCATACTACTGTGCATGCTAAACCTTTAATTTTGCAGGGGAAAGGAATTTTGCATTAGGCTAAATAAAATTAATTTCTAGTTTCACATGCCTGCCCTCATCAAATTCTGGAGCCTTATGAAAAAGTTTACTATTTGCTATTTAAAAAAAAACAATAATTTTTCCATGTAAAAAAAAAATATCTGAAAGATTACTTTCAGAGGCTAAGAAGAGGTGGAAACTTAAATAGAATACATTACAAATGATTTTTATACTACTTTTTATATCAAAACATTTGTTTATTATTTACCAGCCTGTTTACAACTTGTCTCTTATACACATCTAGATGTGTATAAGAGACAGAGTGAACCCACTGCCTGCAATTAATGATGATTTCAATAAAAATACAGTTTTATTTTTGGGCAACTAGCGCAACCACCATAACGAAAAAATGGAAATTTCAGAAAAAAAAAGTTTTCCTTTATTTTTATTACGCCTGCCGCTGCTATGAAATCTCCAAAAGTAAGATGTATATTTCTTCGGAATTGTATAAATTTAAAGCATTTAACCACCCTATTAC
>NW_022684135.1:425147-430236 GCF_011630105.1 Anneissia japonica | reverse complement strand
CGGCAACTTCTGTGTTTAGCTCGAGCTCTGCTCCGTCACACTCGTATCTTGATTGTGGATGAAGCCACCGCTAATGTGGATATCAAGTATGAATTAATTTGTTTAATTATATGTTTGAGGTTAGACTTCTTTATACCTCAACCACCAATAACGGTGATTTCAAATAATCATTTTTGGCCAGCATCCTCACGAAAAATGGAAATTTTAGAAAATTTTAATTTGGTTTCAGTATGCTTTCTTTTCCCATGAAATCTCCAAAAATATGATATATATAATTTTTCCTTAATTATATAAATATATACAGTAGCAATTATCAATATCATTACTGATTTTTTTCTTCCCACTTAGTTGCTTTTGGCAAAATTAAAAAAGAGAATTTAATTTTAATTTTTTTTTTCTTCCTTTTCTGACGATCTATAAAAAAAAGTATGTAATGATATTATAATACCAAACAACACTATCCAAGTTTAATTTTCGAATATGGGTGATGTAGATTTGAATTTGTATAATATTTGAACTTCCTAAATTTTTGGATTAAATTGGGAGAATAATGTGATTGATTTTATATCTGTTGGTGTATTTTATTAGAACCGATCAGCTTATTCAGGCAACAATTCGTGAGAAGTTTAAACACTGTACTGTGTTGACAATTGCCCATAGACTGAACACCATTATGGACTCGGATCGCATCTTGGTAAATTGCTTTTTTTTATATGCTATGCCTTTGTTTTTTGACAAATACATAAATGTAGCCCCTAATAATTCTTATTTTTTATTAAGTTTTATGTGTAAGGTTTTCATTATTCATAGCAATATACTCCATATTTCATTACAAAAAAATACTTGAAGTCTGTCTTGATGGTTTTCCTGCTAGGAAATTCTGGGGGGAAAAATCATAAATCTATAACATAATTTATAAATTACATCTAAAAGCCCAAACACTTACAGTCTCAACACTGTTAAAATTTATAATTTTCCAATTATTTGTTATCACTTAAATTTCCAGGTGTATTTTACTGCTAACTATTTACTCAAAACATACACTAACCTGTAATTATTAGTACTATTTTAAGAAATATATTGTCAGTTTGACGCCAAGCATTCAGTTTCAGTATCATCATTCATCTTGCCTTGAATGGAATGAAATGTTCATCACGTTCACTTTCAACCGTTCAAAGGCCGTGTTTCCACAGCACTTACAATTTCTTTCATAATTTCTCCAATAAATTATCTTAAAATTCCCTCCAAATATTTTATCCCATCATGCAACATTATGAAAATTGCGATGTGTTCAACATCTAAACTTCTGTTTTGTTGACCAGCAGGTGAACTTTTTTGTGCGCGAGATGGATGGGCCTAGGCCAAGAACAAAAACTAGGCTACTAACTACTAGAAACTAGCTACCCAAAAATACTCTTTGCATGACCGTGGTTTGACATAGGTCAAAGGTTATTTATTTTCCCATTCGGATATTTTTCCAATAAGTTATCTGATTCTCGTGGGAAAATTTATCATAAACTTTGGGCCCTGTTTTCGCAGCGAAAAATAACAAAATGCATGCTTTCTGATAATTGTGACCCAAGCTCACAAACTCCCACTGCACTGTATTGAGAAACAAGCCTCAATACCCAGAATAGGGCGTAGAACGTGAATTTTGTGTGAATTGGATTTTTGTGTAATAAATAAAGTATAACTATTAATCTTACTATTCCTGAAGTTTGAGTTTAAAAGTCCAACTGTAAGAGGTAAAATTTACCCATTTTTGAATGGGAGCTAATGAAAAATGAATAGAAACCTGCCAAAAATAAAAGTATTTTTCTCAAAACTTGATTTAAGAAAGTTGATAAGATGACAATTATTCAAAAGGTCATAACTTTGCTTCCAGACACCCAATTGAGTTCATTTAACTGTCATTTTAAAGTAAATGATATGTTCTATGCCATTATAACAAAAACTCATTTTGGCCTGAGGACGAGTTTACAGCCTGTTTGTGAGCTTGGGTCACAATTTATTGGATAATAAGTGTTAGGAAACGCAGCATGAGTAACGAACAAGTATAAATCTATTCTCTCATTTCCTTCATATTTAATATTGTATACTTCTATATTTGTTAAATTTGACATTTGACCTGTCCATCCTGCAGTTGTGGTCAGGGTACTCATTTAGGGTTATTGCAGTGTGGGTGTCCAGGTGGGCCAGATGTCCATAAGGGGAGGAGGGCTTGATATCAATGACGAGAGCACTAGTGGGCAGGGCTACAGGCTGCGATATACCCTTTGGAGTGGTCCAGAAGCCAAAGCCTTATGAAGCTCAGACAATTTTGTTTTCTCCCCAAAAAACTGTTTTGCGTTTTCAACTGGGGGAGGGGTTGACTGGCCCATACTCATGGTGCCATCACTGGGTTATAGAAATTTAAAACACAAATTGTCAAATGCCATTTGAAGAAGCTGCTTCAGATATTTATTATTAATTTATTATTCTATATTTTTTTTTATTTATGTTCAAGTATTAGGATAGAAAACATAATACTGTTATTTTTATGATATATTTTGATTCCTCAGATCCTCGATCAAGGAAAAATTGCTGAGTTTGATGAGCCATTCGTCCTGCTTCAGAAAGAAGATGGACTTCTTACAAAAATGGTGTCAGAAAGTGGACGAGCAGAAGCTGTTAAATTAATAGCTATTGCCAGAGAACAGTATTATAACAATTCAAGTGATCCGTACGGATTCAGTGATAAGAACATTTCATCATCACCACTTAGAAAACTTATACCTAAAGGTGTTATCAATCTCACTATTGAAACTAATTTATGATAACTGTCATGGTAACTGTTTGGTAAATGTTTATTTGTTAGTCAATTTTTGTTAACATTTTTATTGAAATTCACACATGTTTAAATCATAAATGCAATAGAGCACTGTGTAGACTATCAAATTTTTAGTCGACAAAAGCATTCCTGAATATGGCATTTGCAAAATTTAAAAGTGTTGACAGGGCTGTAGCCTTTACCTGTATATGAGTTAAAGGTGTAAACTTCATTCATATAATTACAACATGATTTGTTGAGATGCATTACATGGCATCAGTGGCATATCCAGGAACATGGAATAGAAGGGGGCCCAGTGAGGGGCTTTCACAGAGAGGGTCCACCCACCTCAATCCCCTACCATGGTTGGGGTTGAGGTAAGACAATCTATGACTATATCAGCTCTAGAGGGCCAGAAATGGCACTTTCCAAATTTTATTTTTTCTCCATTTTTTTTTAATTTTTTTAAAATTTAGCATTGATAATACAGTATTTTAAAACAAGATGCCTTGAAGACTTGGTGTGTGGAACACTTGGCCCAATTTTTAAAATTTTCTGTTTGGCTTAAAGAACAACAACTCAAATTTGATTTATTGACTAGACTGTGATTACCATCACATACATTTCATATCATACTTGTTTTTATAGTGTCCATAAGTTTAAAGGACACATAAAGGAAGAAAATATAAAACTTTGTTATAAATTTATTGTTTACGTTTTTCTTTTGCTGGTGTTTTGTTTTTTAAATATTTGATGAATTGGTTGCTATTTCATGTTTTTTTTTTATCATTTAAAAAAATTGTGAATAAATATTTTTATACCTCAACATGTAGTAGACTATCATTTTATTAAATAATATCCCCACTAAACATCATCTTTTAATTTAAGAAAGCACAAAATATTTGTTATGATCCACCACCCAGATGCCTGGGTCTGCACAAATCTGGAAGAAATATATCTAGCACTATTCTTTTAGGCGTCTTACTTTGAGTACCTCATGATGTCAATTACAATATCGTAAAATAACAATTTTACACTTAAATACAAATCTACGAATTATTGAACGAGGAGATGTCACACTAAAAAAGCAACATAGAATTCATTGTTCAAATACGTTAGTGCAGTACAGCATAGTACAGCCAGTACAGTACAGTGGAAGGTAGCCGAGTAATAATTATCAACACTTCAGTGAGTGCCACTGATCATACAAAGGTTTATGTTCATTGTATGTAATATGAAACAAATTGACCATATTAACCCCCAAAATCCCGACACCAAAAAAGTTTAAAACGGGGTTTAAAACGAAGTCTCGTAATCGTGGAAGCTCCGATGAGAGCAGTATATTAGAGGTAGTAGAGTATTTTGGCCCTAACGGCCGCCCATGCAAAAAATTAAGCAGCACGAAAAAAAAAATTATGAATCAGTCAGCGAGGTATTCCTAGCGCTCATCACCTGAGCTAAAGTGACGAATAAGCAGTGCCTACATCTATCACATTTTAGCGTATTGGGGCGCTAGCCCCATGCCCACAGGCCCCAATGGAAAAAAAATAGGCCCACTTGATTACAGTTCCAGGCCCAACAGCCCTTTAATCTGGCCCTGACCGCATAATCGAGTTTTTGTGTTATGCCCCCTTGGGGGCATATTATAGACACTATGTTATGATCTGGCAGTTAAAGAAGGTGGAAAGGGTAAATCCGGTGGAGGTGCATGATGGGTCATGTGTCATAAGTACCTTAAGTGACTACAAAAAAAAACCACACATTTCCTATTAACCGAATCCAATGTGGACACTATTAGTAAACTTATACAGTAAGGCAGTATAGGGCATAGACACGCTCTCGCTGCGAGTCAATTATAAATTATATATATATATATATATATATATATACATACACAGGGACTAGCGCCCCTACAATCATCAGCGTTAGTCTTTAAATAATTAGAGGAAATACAAAGGACAAGCGATATTTGTTGGTAAATTATATTGGTGGTCAGGCTTTCATGAATGCATAGATGGATGACGATCTGTTTCACTGTGGATTTCCATCCATCACGATGATATCGGAGTGACAATTTTTACAACTGGGCAATGTATAATTGATTATTTTAAAGCTAAATTAACAGTTTTTAAAATTCAGTATTGAATAAAGATAAATATTAATAATCAATAATTTTCTTTGCATTGCTTTATTAGATTTTTTTTCTATAAGGGGCCCCAGAGTTCGGGAGCCCACAGTTTCAATGAACCACCTGAACCTGAATGAAGAACAATGCGAACA
>NW_022684135.1:415081-425085 GCF_011630105.1 Anneissia japonica | reverse complement strand
ATACTGCACATTGTAAGTTAATATTGCCTAGCAGTGATGTAACTACAACAGGTTCAGGTGGTTCATTGAAACTGTGGGCTCCCGAACTCTAGGGCCCCTTATAGAAAAAAAATCTAATAAAGCAATGCAAAGAAAATTATTGATTAATAATATTTATCTTTATTCAATACTGAATTTTATCATTTAAAACTGTTAATTTCGCTTTAAAATAATCAATTATACATTGCCCAGTTGTAAAAATTGTCACTCAAACGCCGATATCATCGTGATGGATGGAAATCCACAGTGAAACAGATCGTCATCCATCTATGCATTCATGAAAGCCTGACCACCAATATAATTTACCAACAAATATCGCTTGTCCTTTGTATTTCCTTCTCACGATATGATCATGAAGATATCTTTCTTCATAGAAATAAAATCAGAATAAAGTTTTCTGCTGTTGAGGGAGCTGATGATTGTTGGGGCGCTTGTCCCTGTACCAGGACAGGGCCACTTTGGATCTCATTAATTCCAGCTTGGACTCGCTTCACTTTAGCCTGCATTATCCATGTTTACTTATATGGCGTGAGACTGCTTTCAGGCCCTATCTCAAGCTTTTTTTTTGTGAAATTTTATACTTTCTCCAGTAATTCACAATAGAAATTGCAATTTTTTTGTGTAAAAGTTTGCTTGAATTTAGATTGCACGAATGATAGTGTCAGTTATTTTTCATTATTCCAGTTCACTTGATGTCGGCATATTAGAAAGTGGTGGCTGAAGTTTTCTAATTTTCAAAATCAAGACAATTTCAAAATCTGAGGGTGCCTTTTCCAGACATCGTGGGGTGCTCTAGATTAAACAAATCCGCACCTCGCCCCAACTAAGGTGGAGCTGAGGTGGCTATGGAATTTCAAGCCAGCAGCTATGATAGTGCCTCAATTACTCATTCATTCCATCTACATCATTGTCGTAGTCATTATCACCCCATCGTCCTATAATTATTTAATTTTTTTCTTATCTAAATTTAAAACAAGCATTCTTCGGGTAGGACAACTGTAAACAACGCTCACCGGTCTCCCCCGTCCACCATATAAAAAAAAAAAGCGAACCCCTGGTTTTTAGTGCTCCATTAGTATAGCTTTCACTTTGTCAATCTTTTGTCTGTCTGCTAATATATATGACTACTTTAAATAATCAAAACTTCTTACAAAGTAATCGGTAATAGGCCTACCAAAAGCCAACACATTACATGAGGCTTAATGATTTATTTAAAAACGTACCGGTAATACAATTCAATTTATAGTACACATGATCTCCATAGCGAGAAAATCAAGTTTGTAATTTCTCAAGCCGAATTGATTCAACGAGAAAAGCGTACCAGACTGTCTTTTACTCCAAATTCAAAAGATATAGATTTAGTGTAGTTTATTTCCTTCCGTAGATTTTATTGTGTAGAGCCCCTTTGGAAGAGCAGTGTTTTTCACTGAGAGGGCTACTCTATTGACAGGAAATGGAAATTAGCTATGCGGAGATACCAGTGCCGGTTTTTATCAACCCAAAGGCTAAATATAATTATGGCCTGCCAGGTTTCTTCCTCTTTAAATGATCACAGTTACAATATTGGTACTTTCTTTCATAATTGAAAAATAATAAATTTTGCAATACTCGATTTCATGTCGATGATGTTTGGCGGGGGATGGTATTAGTATGGACTACTTCAGTAAAAGAGTAGTAATTGCTAATTTATATGCGTCAAGTGCCCCGACGGTACTCTCGAACCAGGGCCCCTCAGAACCTAGTTTCGCCACTGCCTAAGCGGTGAACACCCTATATCTGAGAGGTAGGCCTACCACTTGTTTTACTGACCAAGTTTGATCGAAATCGGCCCAACCGGGAGTGCATTCTCTCATATATTGTAAACATTTTACTGTAATTTTGATTACTAGTTGAAAAACCATTATCTGATTTTTAACGTCGAGGGGAGTGTGGGTCGTCAATCAAAAAGTTTGAGAACCGCTGACTTACAACATCCAGATTATTTTTTTATTGGTATTGGCTTCTTTAAATCCATTTAAACAAACCACAATGCAAACAGAGCCCAGCACTTCACTTGGTCTAGTTACACTGCTGTATTTAATTAGATAAATCGCTATCTTCAGCGGAGCAATTTATACTATCTACGTTCACAAGCAGAAATCTAAACTAGAACTCTCTTAAAACAACATTCATTATAAACATATTATCAGGGTGAATTAGTCATGCATCCTGATGTGATAATGTTTCATCTTAAGGAAGTCATTAACATTTCTTATTTGATTCTCCTAAGTTGAATGAACTACTGGCTACTGCATATGAATACTGAACGTGAGTTGGGTCCAGTTACTCATCATCTCTTGAGTCCCAATAAATTGTTAGGTATATTTCCGGTTACTATTTGCTAAGTATGGGCTTCTTCACAGCAGTCAAGCACTTGTTTTTACTTGCTGTTGCAAATACCAATCTCTCTGAAACGTAATACAAATGAAAATATTCATATACAGTACTAAATTAGGTCCACCCAAAGACATCATACCAGATGAGAACGTGTGAGGTGATTTATTTATTAACTTTCTTTATTTCACTCTATCAAGTGACGTGACCATAAAAAACAGAGCTTGAAAACAAAATGGTACGCTCTTACATAATGAACTTACACTAGATTTAATTCTTATAAATAAATAAGAATAATAGGTCAGTCACTTACTTTCTACTTCAGATTCAAACCATTAAATAGTAGCCTATTTATAGTATATTGAACAGAAGAAAGCAACAAAGTATGCTAGAAATCCTACATCAACAGCATGAAACAAATCAGGCCAATAAGAGTAAAGACAAGCTGATACATATAGTTGGAAAGACTAACAAATAGACAAGTACTTGAGAACTAAAGAAGAAAAGAACTTTATTATATTATAAGAGACAGAAAAAAGAAATGGATCGCATGTGCTTAGGGGAGGTGGTCTTTTGAAAGATATAATTGAAGGAAGAATAGAAGGAAAGTGGCCACGAGGAAGAAAGAAAACTAAATTTGAACTCGTCACTGAGGACGAGTTAGGTGATCCGCCCCACTTTGACCCACGAGGAAGTGTGCGCGGTGCGGATTGACCAATATTTAAATGCTGAAAATGGCAAAATACGCTAATTTAGTTTGTTAAAAAATAATTTGGAGCATTGTAAAAGATTTATTCATGCGTACGCGCACGTCATGACGCACGTGCGCATCCTAATGTCACTGTTGTCTCCTGATATGAAATATATAAATATGTATCAACTTTCATTGACAAACGCCTGTTGGTGAAGGAGTAATTATCATTCATAGTATTTATCATATATAAAAATTCAGTTTTTTGAATTCAGATGGCAATATGGTAACGTCACAATATCCGATCAGCTATTATGATATCTAAAATCATATCTACAACTCATGTGCTTTTAGAATGTGTAATAAAAATTGGGGGTCACCTTTCATCCTAATTAGCTATAACTGATTGAAAAAAGGCATGATATTAAGCACATTTCAAATTTGCCGCATTATGATGCGCGCATATGAAATTAAGGTACGTAACATTTAAGCATGACCTGAAGTTTATGCCCACTAAATATCATTCAGAAATCACAGCTGGTTAAGGTGATTATTTTGTCATTAAATGTTTGAGGAAAGAAAGATGAGAGGGTCATCAAAAACCTTTATTTTGACCATGATGACGTCATCAAAATGGAAAAAGAAGTCTCCCAATGAAAGATAATTGCCTCAGCTATAACATATTCAAAGTTGGAAGACGATCGACTAAGAATAAGCAAGATACGCTCAAATGCGCATTTTTAAAAATGACGTCCTCGATAAAATTCAGTTTGTTGAATTCAGATGGCAATATGATGACGTCACAATGTCCGATCGGCCATTATGAGCTAGAAAATCATATTTAAAACTCATGTGCTTTCAGAATATGTAATAAAAATTTGGGGTCACCTTTCATCCTAAAGGGCTGTAAATGTTTAAAATTAGGCCTGATTTTAGCAAAATTTCACTATATATCGGCACACATGCGCTCAAAGGTCACTATGTTTGATCGGTTTGATGCATGCGTACGGCATTGTTATTGGCCATAGAGTGATTGAAAAGATTGGAAACTTGTCAAAACGGTGTCAGGAACCCAAAATGTGTCAAAAAAATTAATTTCTAGCTTCCATACGTGCTACGCCCGTAAAAATGCTCACGCGTAGTGGTAAATTTCAAAAAATTTTGAAATGCTCAAAATGGCCTGAAACGTGCTCTAATTTAATCTAAATGTGATTTCGAGCATTTTAAAAATTTGACGCACGCGTACGCGCGCGTTATGACGCGCACGCGTAAAATTAGGGTAAATTACATTTAACATTGATATGATGCTGATATGATCGATAATGTAAAAACGCAAAATTGCGCGTAGATGACGTCACGCATAACTGCGCACTTTGAAAACCTTATTGTGACTATTCCAGGCCAAGCTAAATGTTTGTTGAAGCGTGCATGTATGAATCTCGTGCCAATTTTTAGATATCGTGCTAACAAGAAATGGGGGAAAAAAAAGATCTCTGACAATAACAAGAGGTGATCCGCTAGTGGAGTGGATCACCAATAATGTTTTTAAATGACCTGAAGGAAACAAATGAAAGCTATGCCATCATGAAACGGAAATCATGTAATAAAGAAAATTGGAAAAATTAACTGCTGTGAACCTCCCAGCAGACAGAAAACAGATGATGACGATGATGAAGAGTAAACAAATTTGAACGGTTTGACAATATATAGTGTTCGATAGTAGTATGAGGAGCTCGCCCCTTACCTCCTTTGGTTTAGGGGCCCAGGCTCACCTTTCCTCCTCCCGGTAGCTCATGTTCGTCACGCCAATGTTAGAAAGGTATCCAGTGGTGTATCGACGAGTCATGGGCCCTGGCGATAAAATGTTGGGACCCCCTTGCATATCAGTAAAGTAGACAATTGCAAAAATTGTCTTGTGACTTTTTAACAATATTATAATCAACTAATATTTTAGACACATTTTTAATTTGAATACTAGCGTACAAAGTGTAAATTAGGTCTATGCATAAATCGTACGTGTATTTCCTAAGCGTGCATCGTTACATGCTTAATCATGAATGTATTGATCCAAGTTCCAATGAAGCTTTGCCAATAAATAAGTATTTTCAAACAATCATCAATTGTTATTATAATTGGCGCATCAAGGGAGCACGGAAGGAGGAGAGCTCCACACTACGTAGACCTACTCCAAATCAAGGTTATTTTTTATTTAAATTTCATTAGTGTAATGGTCTCAAGCATTTCTAGACAAAATTTTAACACCGCATCCCCGCTAGGTGATTCGCTTGTCGCATGGCCCCTACCCATGTTTTTTTCCCTAGAGCCGAATATCAGAAACAGATCAGTCTCGAATTGGAGGGTGCATTGTATTATACTATATGTTTTTTTTTTTTGTTTTTTTTTATTATTTTTTATTTAAGGGCTTTGCAAACAAACATTCCCTGACAGGGGGCCCCAGAGACAACTCACGGGTTTTACGTCAGTGTTAGAAGGATTTCAGAATTAGAGGGTCTCGAAATTCATTATGATCTATTAAATCATATCTACAACTTATGTCCTTTCAGAATATATAGTAAAAATTGGGGGTCACTTTTCATCCTAAGGAGCTATAACTGATTGAAAATAGGCATGATTTTAGCCTATTTTCGCTCTATGTTGACAAAAACGCGCACAAGGATTCGTATCTTCTATGCGCGCGTACACCATTGCTATTGACGCTAAGATGACCAAAAAGGAATGGAAATTTGTGAATACAGCAGGAACCTAAAACATGTAAAAAAAAAAACGATAATTCCAGCTTCTGTACGTGCGCGGGGGTAAAAATGCGCGCGCGGCGCCGAAAATTTAAAAAATATGTTGAAATGCTCAGAATGGCCTGAAACGTGCTCTAATTTAGTTAAAATTTTGACGCATGCGTACGCGCGTGTTATGGAGCGCACGCGAAAAATGAGGGTACATTTTATTCTATTCAATTTCCAGGTGAAAAAAAAAACAAAAATATACATAAAACAACAGTACAATCAGCACCTGAGGGTAGCCATATGTGGGATCAATTAAAAGAATTGCACTGTCAAGTGGCTTTCCCAACATTACATTTAACCTTGACTCGAAATTAATGCTCACGTAGTACGATTTCGAAATGTCAAAATGCAAAATGTAAAAACGCAAAATTGCGCGTAGATGACGTCACAAGTGACTTGTATCCTTGAAATGCTCACCATGACTATTCCACGCCAAGGCAAATGTGCGCTGAAGTCGGCATGTACGTAGCTCTCCGCTAATTTGAGATATCGTGCGAACAAAAATACTGAGAAAGAAAGAAGAATAAGAAAAGAAGAAGATGATCCTGACAATAACAAGAAGTGATCCGCTCGAGAGCTGATCACCGATCACCAATTATTCGTTCAATTAAAGTATATTAATAAATCTCCACTCTGTAATCTAAGACTTCGCTCGATGCTAATATGAATGACGATTTGGATAAAATTACATAATTTATATGATGCCAAACCATTGGTGCGTATCACGTGAATATGACACAAAACTGTTAGGGAGCAAACATTTTTAATTACTGGTGTTGATATGATATTGCAGGACGGATGATCATCTATGAATCTGATGGATGAATTCTTCGTCTATCGTAAAGCAGACAGTGGTGGTCAATCTGTACGGAATTCTAAAGTTTAAATGACAGATTTAGTATATATTGATTGACCTACCTTCTTCAATTTTACCCCAAAGTTGTTGTGATAGATCTGTTTACTGTCGTTTGAACAAAAAGTAGTTTAAACACTATATATTTAAATAAAATATATTGTAGACACTCGTAAAAGCTATAAATCATTTTTTACCTAGGCCTATGTATTGATTACAATGGTTAAAAAATAATGTGGCCTATGAAGTTGAATAAATTATGACGTCATCCGTTAACTTTAAGTTTAACGTCGTGCGGCGATAACTGCCTACTACTGTTATTTGCAATTGGAAGCTAATAGATTAAAGATACATTACAAAGGATGGAAGATTGAATTGTTAATTAATAGTCCATTCCTCTTGGATGTAATAGTATTAGGGATTGGCACTCAAAATAACGTAATTTCGATTGGTAAATTCATATTGTTAGTCCGGCGACCTAGTGGCGTCAGACGATGGGGGCCACGAGCTGTCCAACGAGAGGGAATTTCTCCATCTCACCCTCACTGGCGCCGTCAATGATTCTAAAGAGAACAGGTTTTTCAAACGATATTAAAGCCCCATTCCCGGCAAAATTTCACTAAAAATGACTTAAAATTCAATTAATTAAAATTCATCATCATCGATTTATTAATCCGCTGTGGTGTTCCATTGGAAATATAACTCAATCGTCTTTGATATATTTTTAATTTATTTTACCTAACTTCATGTGCCAAAACCAATCTTATTATTATTATTATTATTATTATTATTATTATTATTATTATTATTATTATTATTATTATTATTATTATTAATATTATTATTATTATTATTATTATTATTACACGCTTTTTCATACTTCTCAAATTATAATAAAGGCACACGCACTCGAGTCGTGTATTATAAGTAATCCAGTTTTTTTGGGCAGAGATAGAGTACCGGTTGTACAGCACACTATAGTTAAAACCTGGATCATTTATGCAGTTAATTTCAACAATTTTCAGGCATCTTCTTGACTTACATTGCGGACAAAAAGTGAAAAGACCAAACTCCCACCTCCTTAAAAATATTTAGAGAAGTGTTCCACTGCCCCCCCCCCCTTTATATTCGTCAGTATAGTGTAAATCAGTCTGTATATTATTGTCATACATATAAAAAGAGTATAATATAGACCCTACCAATGATGTATTTCTAGTTATAATAATAAGTCAGTATTCAAATTTGTATCACTATATAAAGATCAATAAAGAATATATATACTGTATAACAGCCAAAGTACAGGACGGGGGGGGGGGGGGGACAAAGCCCCCGAAATTTTGGCAATTAAGGGGTTTCAAAGGCTTTTTTAATCGATTTTAGAGTCTACTAATTTCTACAAAATACTTACAAAGAGCGCTGTACATCCAGAGTATATCTTATTTACCTGTATCTCTGCCCACAAACATCTGAATTACCTATAATACTCAACTCGAGTGCGCGTGCCTTTATTATAATTTGAGAACTATGAGAAAAAGCGTGCAAAGATAAGATTGGGTTTCGGCACATGAAGTAATATTTTCTATGGTACATCAGAGCGTTTAATTAGATCGATGATGATGAATTTTACTATATAAGGGTGTCATATCCGGCAATCTAGAGGTACAATTTCCCCAAATTTTACCACTTCAGCCTCAACTGTGGTGGAGCTGAGAGACGTGTGGACTCATAGTTCTGAAGTAAGTAAAGTAAATACAAGGCAATTTTTTTAAGTTTTATTTTATTTCTATGGTAACGTACACCACACATACGGTACTAATTAGATCTCTATGGTTGCCGAAAACAGCTGATAAAAGATCATGAGAATTTGTTGGCGCTTCATGTTGACTACATTATAATGGTGATGTGATGATGTTGAATTTTACTATTTAAAAGTGTCATTTCCGACCATCTATTTACTCAAAATAATTGTCTCACCTCGGCCCCAACCATGGTGGGGCTGAAGTGGTTGTAGACTCACAGTTTGAAGTAGGTAAAGTAAATACATCAAGATAATGTTTTCAAGTTTCATGTGTACATTACACATACTAATTAGATCTCTGTGGTTGCCGAAAACTGCTCATACTTTTGACTATATAATGGTGATGTGATGATGAATTTTACTATATAAAAGTGTCCGGCTATCTACAGGTACTATTTCCTTAAATTTTTGCACGCACCCCATACCGCCAAATCCCGCATCCGCCCCAGCCCCCCGCACCCCACACCCAGATCCGCCACTGATATAGTTGAATGTAATCATATGGTCTGATTTATGTTGTATGTCTAGGGTGGATAGGGAAGCCCATGTTACCCTGGTGATGACATCTGTAACATGCTTTTTGTGTTCTGTAAGTCTGGCTTTGAATGGTCTGCCCGATTCACCAATGTAGACTGAATCACAGGTTAAACATCCAATTTTGTAGATGAAACCACATTTATCTGCATCTCCGATCTTATCTTTTTGATGTACTAAATGTTGTGACATAAAGGCGTCGATGTTATGAGCTTCTAGTGTATGCTTTATGTTTTCAGATAAATCTTTCACACGGTAGACCCATAGAGCCTCTACTGTGATAGGATGTCTGTGTTGGTTCTGTTATTGTTTATCCCGTTTTACAATTTTATCCACAGTCGAATTTGGATAACCACAGCCACGCAAAGCTTGTTTTAAGTTTTTCATTTCCTCTTGATGTTCATGTTGATTGGAAACAGTGTTGTGACATCTGTCAATAATCGATTTTATAGATAACGCATTACATACTCAATCTGCGAAAAGTTCGACTGAAATCGTTCGCGATTGCTCGATTGGAAATGGCGTTTATTTAAAAAAAAAAACCGGCAGCAAAGTAAAAAACAATATTGTAAAACTCGGTAGGATATAATATAGGGCCTATAAGAATAGACTTATAATTATGTTAAGACAATATGTGCTATGTAGGCCTACAAATGTAAAATATCTAACATTTTTAATCCTCAATATTATTAACTTATGTTGATATGCGTTTATAATGCTGCGTGTATAATGCTATAATAATAATAATAATAATAATAATAATAATAATAATAATAATAATAATAATATAATCACTATATTAGCCACCTGTGTATATGTATATACATATATATAAGAATGACAAAATATTCTCTGTATCTATTGGAACCGAGCCGCATAGCTTGTATTCCACTATTTGCATTCACACCTGGGCTC